>NC_084704.1:36639381-36717549 GCF_033807575.1 Cydia pomonella
TTATCATTACTTTCGGATCACCGCTCGTACACAACATACTATTTATTTTCTGAGAAAGGCAATTAAAGATATAAATTCACAGGAAACTTGGCCAAAGGTACCTTTTATCAGAGAAGGGTCCTTATGCTTCATGTTCATTGGGACCTTTCCACCAGAAAAGTGTCCTTATGCTCCACTCAATGTTCATTAGGACGCTTCTGTGATGGAAAGCCACAAATAAAATATGCTCTTTTCGTTCTCCTTTTTGATACTTTATTCTAAAAGATTCATCTTAGAAAACTGCTTGGAACTGATTTGTATTTATTTTATTATTATTTGGTAAGTTACGCATCCATTATTATTATTATTATTATTCAGTAATATATTAACTTAATAGAGGACTCGATCAACTTGCATCCTCAAGACGAAAAAATATTTTATAGTCATGTATTTGAGAAAGATTTTTATTTATAAATTATAATATAGGAATAAGCTCTGGAGAGTATAGTTTTTACTTACTGATAAGTTTACTTACTTCCTGTGTCCGTTGATGAAAATAATCTTTCAATTACTCAGCCGTTGTGAAATGGATATTCCTCAAAGTGTGTGGAGATCAATTTCCATACCAGTATTACAGCATAATTTCCAAAAAATATTCGTAATTCCGTCAATTATTTTGCATTTAGTTGATAAAATTGATAGAATAACCTCAGAGTATATTTTTGTGATTAAAGATTTTTCATACAAACAGTGTGAAGATAAAGTATGTAGACATAAATATATAAAAAAATTGGCTGTTATAACAGTAATAGCTAAACACTCTAAAAACATTAATATGGAAATTGACTTAACATCCACCTTAACCTTTTGAATGCTTTGTCATAAACACAAACATCACTCGAACGCCAAGCTCCCGTGCGCAAGGGAGCTAATGTAAGCTTACTCGAAAGTGTGAAGATTACTTTGACAGCGTCCGCCACAACACCTATAGTTGTTCTTGGCGCTGTGGGCACGACAAGTAACGCCGAGTTTAGGTGTTCTTGGCGTTCAAAAGGTTAAACCTCCCTGGTAGCCAATATGAACGCCACCTGTAGTCGAAGTAATAAATTTTTGCATAAACCCAAATTAAAACGACCACCAGCAAAATCGATGAAATCGTCTTATGGTAGACTCGGAATGTAGTGTTGATAAGACTAGAGTTCTTTAATTCCTCTGCTTTCAGACTCGACTGTGTTTCAGACTCATAGTATAATTAATTCGTATAGTCATAATTAATTCGAAACTCGAGTTCTTTTCAACTTGTTAGAGACCAGTCTTATGTAGAGACTTGGGTCCTTTTCAGTGAACTATTTTTTTTTAATCTTCATGTAAAATTCATGGGTTAGGCGCACCATATATTAACGCTTATTTTCTTTACTACTAGGTAAGGTACTAGTATTTAGATTGAACCTACAAAATTGCTGACGGAGTCTATTCGGAGGTTCGAGTCCTTTTGAGTTGCGTTTAAAAAAGGCTCAAAAAGGGACGTGGGACTTAATACTCTGAAGGTTTATTAGCGCAGTCTCGTAAAAACGAGTAGTTCTTCAAACTTAGAGTCAAAGGACTCTAGTTCCTGCCAACACTGACGGTACGAGCTCTGAAAAGTTGTTATTATGTACTTATTCTATTCGATATCAACAAACATTTTCTGTTCCTAGTATATTAAAATAAGAGCTAATTTGTTTTAGAGAAAACAATAAATAAAATGCAGGCTTGGCGAACAAACCATAACAAAAGGATAATGTTAATTTGCATAAAGTCGTAAATTAATAGGATTGGAGTTGAATGTTTTGCATCCTGGATTTTTTATAAGTGGTAGGTAGGTACATATTTTTCTTCTACGGAGCACTGTCTTTAACACGTATTGATGCATATTATTCATTATCATTAAAAAAGCGGTTTTACATTGCCCGATCCAATATCGGATATCGGATGAACCTTGGAGAAAAGCAGCTGCTACAGAGTGCCGTATGCCGAATGGCATCAAGTCCTCTTTTCTGGTTTAAGGTTATCGGACAATGTAAAAACGCTATTTCACGGCTCCATCCGTATTTTGGATTTGTAGATGTGTCAGCCAAAGCGTTAATAATGCTGCAAATAGTAAGGGTGCGATCCCACCACACGCTACGAACTTAGGTGAAAACGTGCCTTATTTGAAAACTTGTAATAATAGGGTTACCACTTAACTTGGTCGGTTAGTGAGATGTTATTATTGTTAACTAAGGTATGGTTGAAGATTTGGATACGTGCTACTTATTTGTAAGTCCAAATAGATCCTAGATCTTGGGTATGCTACTTAATTTACGCATTCACTGCCAGCAATGCCAGGCGGGCGCTTAGTCGTAGTCGCTTTTCACTCATTCGCCGGCACTGAATGAGTTAATTCAATTGTTCTAAAGAAGACCCCATGCGTAAAATGATAAACCTGTACAAGTATTTCTCGGCCCACTGGATTCATTGTTAATACAAGGTTATGGATCGGAATTTAAAGACTTTCTTTCAGAGACTAATCGTTTTTGTACATTGTTTATTCCTATTAAAACTCCCAAAACAAAATGCTTCAGGGGATGGATAGCATAACCCACAGCCCTGTGTCTGCGCACATTTTCGTTATGATCCCAGCTAACTTTAGGATACCTAGTAGTAGATACAGTAGTGGGTGAATCAACTCTTCTTATCACTCGTGGCCATGGTTACGGTCGCCTGAGTCACTTTCAAAACCCTGGACTTTATGGTATTTAAAATAACCAAACATACATTTATATGGTCATCTACTTAGCATATTAGTAGAACGTAGTAAACATGTTAGATAATATTGTCGCCTGGCTGACGAGACAGAATAACGACAAAAAAAAGGTTTTTCACGCAGTTACAACCTCCACATCCCTAGTAGCCAGACCTGTATGGCAAGGGTAATGTGAAAAATAATAATTGGATCGCCTAATAGTAATAAAAACTGTTATTATTTTGAAACTAGATTGAAGCAAAACGGCTGTAGAAAAATGCTCAAAGCCGCTGCCTGTTTTGACCAGTTTCAACCAATGACACGTCCCTCATACTTGGAAAACGCGGTGAAATTGTATATAATAGTTCTATACAATTTCACCATTGTATATTTAGAGTTCTAAAAATGGACGTTCCATGGGTTGATGAATATATTTGAATAAATTAAGACGAATATTTTGAGGGCTGCCCTGGCACTGCAGCGCGTCGGGTATGTTCGCCGAGTGGCGCACAGACGGCTTCCACGCTGCGTAAGAGGATTGCGTCCCTGTGGCAACTCGTGCGGGGCGGCACCAACACTTTCCTGAAGGTGATTGCGGAAAAGGCTGATAGCCCTCTTATCACTCAATGGATGTCAGTAAAAAATATAGTGCTTAATAACTTTTTAGTGCTTATGAATAAAGTCTTGTAGAAAAAACTGTGGATACCTGGTGTTGGAAATAAATATTTTTATTTTGTTATGGTGGTTTTCTTTCTGTTGAGAAAACTTAAGATATAATTAAATCCATTTAATTATTTACTTAGGTCATATTTGGTAAGAACTAGTCAGTTTAAAAGTAGATAAATATGCGCAAGTGTGAAAACAATAGTGTTATTTTTAAATTTTGTTCACGATATAAAACATGTATTCTTAAAATATGACGCAAACGTTAGTCTTAGTACTCTGACATTGGGGACCTTTTACATCTCCAGATTTAACGTATTTTTAACCATAGAGACTATACATCTCTATTGTATTGTAGTAATTATTTATTTTAAGGTTATTATAATGTAATGTTTACCCAGGTATTGGCTGTGTTATTTATAAATGTTGTTATGTATTTTTCATGTCACTATATGATGTTACTATAAATGTTGTATTGACTTGTAGAAGAGCCCTTGAGGCCTACTTAAAGAATATTTTTTTGAAAATTAGTCTACCGGTTCCAAAATAGCAGGTAACCCGACTAATAATACATTTCGATTTCAAATCGTTAATGTCAGGTTCATATTTTTGTAGTTCAAATTGAAGAGTAAAAATTTAATACTTATTCTGTATGTCTTCTTTTCAAGTCTTTTCTAAAATTTCTGACCCCAATGAATCATTATATATAATGTTATGTTTATAACGTGGAATCACGGGACAGGCTTAGCCTTGTGTGATCCACTATATTAATGTTTATGTAACTGACTTTAAAAAATATTTTTTTACTTTAAGACATAATTCTAAAATTGCAACAGGGCGTTCAAATGATAAATCCGATTTGTGATATTTAAGTGGTAATTTATTATAAAGTTGACTTTTATTTAATGTTCATAAATAATCAATGTCAAGATTTAACCCTTTATCGATTTACATTTCAGATAGTAGACTTAAATTAAAACCTTAATACAAACCTAAAATATGCAATGAATTAACTCGAATAATACGCGATAAAGGGCTAAAATATCTATACGTAGTTACCTAATTAAAGCACGCGCACACTGTCACATCTCTCAATCCAATAAACCTACTTTTCGAATTGTCTAGCAACCGCACTATTTAGTCATATAAAACATAAAACTAAGGGCCGGTTCAGACGGACTGCAACTCGACTGCAACTTGTATGGGAACTGCACGTCGACGTTGCAGTTGGAGTGCAGTCGGCATGCAGTTCCCATACAAGTTGCAGTCCGTCAGAACCGGACCTTATATATAAAACAGAGAACTACTTAATCATGCTTTGGCATGAAAAGGCAATGTCTGAGAAGGTGTGTTGTGAAAATGTTAAAAAAATTACAAAATAAGTTATATTTGATCGGTAGGTCCCATCACACGCACCTGCCATTTGTAATTTTTGTACCTTAAAGCAAGATTTTTTTATAAACCTTGGTGTTTGCACAAAGCATAGATTACTGAATTCATAATAATGGCAAAACGGAAAATAGAAAAAATAGTATTCATATCTTCAGACAAAATACGTGTTTGTTTTCAAAATATATATATGAATTAATATTTCCGCATTATTTTATTACATACGAATAATTAAATTTGTGACCTCAAATTAAAAAAATACTTTTAAACTAATTCTCCACCAAAATCGATTTATAAGAGAAAAAGAAAACTAATTGGACACCTGAATGCGTATGATGAAACAACGTGCAGTCGCTTTACGAGTGACTGGCACGTTCTGTGTCTGAGTTACCATTTATCATGAAAAATACTGAATACTTTAATGTAATGTCGCATTTCAGCAACGGAAACCGTTTATATACTTTTATTTAATACATAAGATGCCTCTAAAGTACGATCTATCTTATTCTACAATACATGTATCTCATTCATACCCCTCATTCATACTAAATAAAAAAATATCGCATAGCTAACGCGCGATAATTCGCTTACGAGTTACATTCAATTTATAACTTTTAATCGCAAGTCACTTAAGTTATTAGAGATGAATTAATGACACAGAAGTCAGTGTACTAAAAATCTGCGATTAAATTAAATATACGTAGCGGATTTAAGATGTCCCAGGATAAGTAAAGTAATTTTAGCTATGTTAAGAGCTACGAATTATATTGGAAATATTTCGTTAATATGGAATATTACGCAAAATCTGCGAAGGGGGCGCCACTAGCACAAACAGTAAACAAACCGCCTCGATGCATCAATGTCATATTTATACCAAATAATCTTTGAAAATGTCAAAAAACTGTTTACAGCATAGTATACATAATTTACTCTATGGTTTACGGTTCGTGCTAGTGCTGCACTCTGGCTGCAGAACATTGTTTGGTCGCTTTATATTTAATTTAACCGTAGACGACGTGTTAAGCGGCCGCAACAGTGTTGCAGGTCATGTCAGCAGCGGCGTGTTTAGAATCGTCGGCGTTTGTTAGGGAAATCGTCCATTTGGCGCGGGTTGTCCCAGCCGCGGCCCTGCGGCATGTCATCGTACCCACCGCGTGGGGGCATGTCGAAGCCTCCGTCCCTGAAGCCTCCGTCCTAGGTGAGCAATCATAAACTTCCCAATAGATACGAGTACGATAAATAACAAGTACATGCAATGGTGTTAAACTTCAAGCGTCCGGTAAGTTATCTTTTATAACGTCCTGTCGCAGACAAGGTACCGGAAATAATACTAATAATCGGTATAAGCCACGGTGTAGGTATACACAAATCAGTGTCTCACGTTCAGTTTGTATACGCAGTCCTACGTACACAGTATCGAATAGAGCAACCTTATTTTTCATTCAAGTCAGTAAGATAATGCGTTTGGTAACTATACGTCACGCGTCGAATAATGGTCCCTACTAACAAGTATTTCTTATTATATGAAATTTTTTATAGTTCTCTGTTGTGTATCATTGATCACTTGATCAGTCCGTCAATAGTGGGGTGGTGCAACTGGCCCTTATTATTGAAAGGCAAAAGAATCGACACTTCCGGCAAAGACAATGATAAGTCACAAAACCATTCAGGATTCGAAATGGTAGCAGTTCATAGGGTGTTATAACCCAGCGTGTTATAAGACGTCGTTTTTGGAGTGAAAGTGATATACTAGGCCAATCAAATTAGATCCATTGAAAGTGTTTTGAGAAATTAATTCCCGGTAAGCTGGAAACCGTTTTAATACCTTCATTAGATCCTAAATGCATTTAATCCGAATTTGCGCAATCCCAGATGTGCATACATTTTGGGAGCCTTAGGAGATATTTTTTTTCCTTAAATATTTTTTTCCTAATTGGCCGATGGCTGATGCATAACGAGAGGAGGTGCAATGAGAACCATGGAAAAACACATGCATTTCGCATGAACCTAAAGCCCAGCATCAGCGTCATTCCTGCTATGGTTTGCCGTAAAATTCACGAGCCTTCTGATCAGAAACACGGCATACAGCAACAGATCCTTTGCCGTATTTTCCAAACATTTGTCCTCAAGTTAATGCAATTTGTTTTGGTACGGCATTTTTTTAAAGATTTTCGCTTTAAGCACGACAATTTAAGAATACACGGCAGCCCCAAAATTTAACAGGAACACTGCAGAGCATTCACCAGGCGAGTTGCGACTGTCGCGAACAGTACAAATTATTCCTGTCGCATTGTACGCATTATATACAGTGTAGATTCTACACCATTGGTTCTTAACGTTAACTGATTGCCCGCGGGACACAGGTGTGGTCCGCGAATTCATAAACACAACAAGCCTCTGTCGAATTATTAACTGAAATAGATATCATATACTAAAGGAAAAATGACCAAGCTCTCAAAGGCGCCTAGCCCTTCGAAGATTGCACATACTTGAGCATTTGGGATGGACATTGCCGTGGCCTAGACGTCCAGGGCGTCAGCTGAAGAGGCCAGTTCCATTGCGGCTTGCGGCTTTGGTCACCCATTTCAGTTTATTGTAGTGAGTTTTTCTTGTCACGCGACGATATAGTAGTGTGACTACTTTAAAAAAATCCCTAGTTGAACCCTCTGTTGGCTTAGTTCAATAAAAGTATTATTAGCATCTAATCAGTTGGTGCAGCAAAAATATTTTTTTTTAATGGTCACTGAAAGTTTAAGAACCTTTGAACTTCGCGAACCGATGCCCACGAGCTGAGTTTCGATGTAGTGTGTAGTAATTGGGCCTAAGATACAGGCCAGTGCACACCGGATGCGTGTGCGTAGACGTGTACGTGCGCTTTGAAATATATAGATCCTTATGAGAGACGGCACACCGCTTGCGTGACGTTTACGCACGGTTCCAACGTTTTAGCGCACGCGCCATAATTCGTCGTAAAGACGGAGTAAAACAGCGTAACGCATATTATACCGAGTAGTTATCAAAGCCCTATGTTTGCATGCAAGGAAGAGACTCCAGTTACCTTATTTACTGACTCGAACGAAAAATACAGGTATACATTATAATATAGTTATTACGTCAGATTAGTAAATCACTGTCTAGTGAGATTTATTATACGTTTTTTTTTATTATAAACTTAAAGTTTAAATAGTGTTTTGTACGAATAAAATACATTTTCGACATTTCTTAAATAATGCAACGAACAGCAACAATCAATTTAATTTAGGAGTTCCTAGACTGTTCTAGTTATAATTGAATGCATTTGGCTAAAAAAAAAGAATGCAATGATATCGCTAAAATAGCACCTTATATAATACGTACAGAACTAAGTTACGCGTGAAAAAACGATATATATAAACAATAATAATAATAATATAATAAGGCAATAACGCTTAACTTGACAAAGTATGAATCAGAGCCAACAACTAATTAGCCAGCTAATTAGTCGCCTAGGTCAATAGAAAATCACTCAACGCTTAACAACTTGGCGTATTAAAAGTCAGCTCTTTAAAAACGACTGGTTCACTCAACCAAGTAATTTAAATGTAACCTAAAAAGTTAGAGAAATGAAATAAATTATGAATAAAATACTAACCTAACCGATCATCATATTCATCAATGTCGAAATTAACAAAATGACTACACGACATTCAGCCATTTGGTTGAACGTTGCGACCAATGATTTAGCTGGTTCTTCTTCAGCCAACTCATTCGCTGGCTAATTTAACCAGTTGGCTGCGACATCTACACCACCCCCACACGACTAGGTATTATTAGAACTTTGTTCTTAAACTAAACACTCTGTTTAGGAAAAACTCCGATAAAACTAATGTGAATGTTCATCCGGCAAGTTGAAGCTTAGCATTTCCGCATAAACAAATATGTATGTAAATAAGTTGGTAAACTAAGGTTTTGCCGACTGTCCTGACAGTCAATATTGTACGTGGAAGACATACTATTATGTCCGCATCTGCTAAAGGTGCATATCCACACCGCCAGTTAACTCTTGTCGAGCAATGTTGAGCAACACTATGAAACAGTAAGCAACTAGGTAAGTTACCTGATGTTACCGTGTGGCAGCCTTTAGCACAATTATTAAGAAATGTCGAAAATAATGATAAAAATAAGTTTCCCTTGGCAGACATCGAACAATGTCATCAACAGCTGGTGTTACCTCTTCCGAAATGATTACTTTCAGAAATAAATATGGATTACATTACGTTGGTATAATTTATCTTTCAACCGTGTTTCAACGGAATTAGTCACTTAAAATATAGAAACAGTTAAATTTTAAGTGCAAAGTATAGGTGCCAAAACTGTGTTGTAAAATAGTTGGTCAAAAACATAGAATATCAGCCCCTCCTCAAAATACTGTATTTTGCTGTAAATTAGGCATATTTTTCCATAAATCACAAATAACGGAGTGACGGTAATTAATGATTAGATTATAGAGAGCATAACCTCTAGCTGCCCATGAATCAAAACTTGCCAAGATTAATGCAATTTTGATTTGTTGAAATATTAAGATTCAAATTACAATAGAATGGAAGGCCTTTTTAGAGGTATCTGGGCAGCTAGAGGAAGAGCGATATGATTTGGTATTTTATAACTCTTCTTTTTATTATTTGGGAAATTGCAACAAATAGTTGCAAACATTTACAAGATATGCTGTTAAAATTTCAATGGCGAGTAACAGTAATATTTTTAATGTAAGTTAGTAATTGCTCTCATATCGATAATAAATGTAGCGTCGAAATTATATCCCAAATGAGGAAGTGATAAATTCTTAAATATAACTATAAGTCAATAAATTTCAATTTGAAAAAAGTTAAATTTTACTCTATGAAAATAAGTGTCTAAAAATAGTGACACGGAACTGTAGAAATGCTGCTGAAATTTCATAATTAATTTCATGATGTCGTATGTCATACGACATAATATATGTAGACGAATCATCTGCACGTAGGTTCGTGGGGTAAGAGTATCTGCAAAGTATCGAAATGCGTACTCACCATTGGCTGCTGTTGGTCGAACATGCCTTGTTCTTGGCGATCCAACATGGAGTTGAGTCGCTGGGCCTGGAATTAATGATATTCGTTGTAGATACACGATTCAATGACGCCACAATATCTGTACGAAAAATTAACTATTTCACAAATGCGTATTGGGGGAGCTACTCTTTCGCTTTGTCCACGGCACAGCACCGTTGCATTTCGAGGCAGCTTCAAATACTCTGCCACGAAATGCTGGAACAATATACCGCCTCCTCTTAGAAACTCATTGTCAGTGAATTCGTTTAATTTCAAAAAGTATATTTTAAGTGTACAGAAAAACCGTAAGTAGAAGTCTGTGCTAATTATTTTTGTGCACTTACGAGTTTCTTTCTTTGTGGAACAAATTGTATTAGTAAGACAACAACATACCTGCACGAAGAGCGTGTTCTCCTGCTGGCGGCGGCGCAGCTCGTCGTCCTGGTGGCGCATGCGCTGCGTGAGGTCCTCCTCCTGGCGCAGCAGCAGCGCGCGCTCCTGCTCGGTCAGACAACAACATACCTGCACGAAGAGCGTGTTCTCCTGCTGGCGGCGGCGCAGCTCGTCGTCCTGGTGGCGCATGCGCTGCGTGAGGTCCTCCTCCTGGCGCAGCAGCAGCGCGCGCTCCTGCTCGGTCAGACAACAACATACCTGCACGAAGAGCGTGTTCTCCTGCTGGCGGCGGCGCAGCTCGTCGTCCTGGTGGCGCATGCGCTGCGTGAGGTCCTCCTCCTGGCGCAGCAGCAGCGCGCGCTCCTGCTCGGTCAGACAACAACATACCTGCACGAAGAGCGTGTTCTCCTGCTGGCGGCGGCGCAGCTCGTCGTCCTGGTGGCGCATGCGCTGCGTGAGGTCCTCCTCCTGGCGCAGCAGCAGCGCGCGCTCCTGCTCGGTCAGACAACAACATACCTGCACGAAGAGCGTGTTCTCCTGCTGGCGGCGGCGCAGCTCGTCGTCCTGGTGGCGCATGCGCTGCGTGAGGTCCTCCTCCTGGCGCAGCAGCAGCGCGCGCTCCTGCTCGGTCAGACAACAACATACCTGCACGAAGAGCGTGTTCTCCTGCTGGCGGCGGCGCAGCTCGTCGTCCTGGTGGCGCATGCGCTGCGTGAGGTCCTCCTCCTGGCGCAGCAGCAGCGCGCGCTCCTGCTCGGTCAGACAACAACATACCTGCACGAAGAGCGTGTTCTCCTGCTGGCGGCGGCGCAGCTCGTCGTCCTGGTGGCGCATGCGCTGCGTGAGGTCCTCCTCCTGGCGCAGCAGCAGCGCGCGCTCCTGCTCGGTCAGACAACAACATACCTGCACGAAGAGCGTGTTCTCCTGCTGGCGGCGGCGCAGCTCGTCGTCCTGGTGGCGCATGCGCTGCGTGAGGTCCTCCTCCTGGCGCAGCAGCAGCGCGCGCTCCTGCTCGGTCAGACAACAACATACCTGCACGAAGAGCGTGTTCTCCTGCTGGCGGCGGCGCAGCTCGTCGTCCTGGTGGCGCATGCGCTGCGTGAGGTCCTCCTCCTGGCGCAGCAGCAGCGCGCGCTCCTGCTCGGTCAGACAACAACATACCTGCACGAAGAGCGTGTTCTCCTGCTGGCGGCGGCGCAGCTCGTCGTCCTGGTGGCGCATGCGCTGCGTGAGGTCCTCCTCCTGGCGCAGCAGCAGCGCGCGCTCCTGCTCGGTCAGACAACAACATACCTGCACGAAGAGCGTGTTCTCCTGCTGGCGGCGGCGCAGCTCGTCGTCCTGGTGGCGCATGCGCTGCGTGAGGTCCTCCTCCTGGCGCAGCAGCAGCGCGCGCTCCTGCTCGGTCAGACAACAACATACCTGCACGAAGAGCGTGTTCTCCTGCTGGCGGCGGCGCAGCTCGTCGTCCTGGTGGCGCATGCGCTGCGTGAGGTCCTCCTCCTGGCGCAGCAGCAGCGCGCGCTCCTGCTCGCGGCGCTCGTTGGCGGCGCGCTCGGCCAGCTCCCAGGAGCGCTTCTGGCGCTCGCGGTCCTGCTCGCGCTGGCGGAGCTGCTCGCGCAGCAGCTCTGTCTCGTGCTCGTATCTGTGTACGTTATATAGTTCATATGAGTTATACCGCGCCACAGACTACAGACACGGCATTATAAAGCCTTTACAAGGAGCACGAGGACCCACGCATAGGTGCAATTTTACTTGTAAAATGCTACGATTTAAAAAGCGCAACCTAGTTGCATTTTAAACCATTTTTAAGCGCCGGTTACACCCCAAACCAAAGTTTTTGTTATTACTTTCAATTTACACGAGTATTGGTCGTAATTTTGGGCGCAACTGTAATCAGCAATCGTGCACGCATACAAAATCACAATTTGTCTTATGTGCTCCGTCTAGTATTTGAGGTTGTCTGTGTACCACGCGTAATGAACGAACAACGAACCCTGATCCATAAGCTTCCGACGATTAAGCTTTTATTTTATCATTGTAACTTGATTCAAACCTGTTTCGATAACAAATTATTATTATGTGCACAGTGTCCTGTATTATACAGTTTAAAGTTTGTGAAATCGTATCAAATCACTAAGTAACATCAGTCTAACTTATTGTTATTAGTGTTGTTAAATTTAACAAACTGACAATGCGTAACTAAATCATAGAAATAAATAGATAAAGAACCTGAGCAGCACACGGTGGAAAACACTAATGATTTAAATTACTATATGCTACGCGACAGCATTTTATAAAAACTACAGTCAAATACTGTTGACTCTCGCACAACAAAGAGACTTTAATTTTGTGTGAGCAGGTGTAACAATAAATGTCATTTCGTCATTGAGCGTGTACTAATATATTTTATTTTCATGTGATCAGAACGATAAAAAAGGAAGAAAGAAAGGAAGGTCAGATGACTATCATATTCATAAAAACTAGTGCCAGCACTTTAGGATTACCTGATCCACACAATATGAGTCCAAACCGACAGAGCCTGCTTCGCTCCGTTTCTCCGCAAGGCCACTGTTTCTGTGTGGACCCGCCTAACAGCTGCCCATAGCTGCTTCTGCGCTTCTTTAGAAGTTAGAACTGAGATGCTCTACAATGAAAAAATAGAGGTAAAGTGCAACTTACTTGGCATACTCCATCTGGGCCTCCAGTTTCTCCTCCTCGGCGGCCAGCTCCTTCTTCAGGGCCTCCTCCTTCTGGCGGTGCAGCTCGTGCAGCTGCTTCCACCTGGTGCCGTATTCGTGCTCGAAGCTGTTGGCCTCGGAGAAGCGCGGCCCGAACTAGAAACACGTAATATTATCAAAACTAAAACCTACAATATGCAAAAAGTAAAGTTGTTTTGTCTCGAGATATTAAGGACAAATAAGTTATTTTTCCTACTCCTCTACTGTTATCTGTCATTTATGCATTCATTAACACGAAAATAAGAACATACATAAAAGATTTCAAGAAAAGTCTATATTGTCTATTCCTCATAAAAGCTCTTGTGCTTTTATAAGCTATAATGTTACTGCGATTAATGGCTACCAACCTAACAAAACCAAAACAAATACACTTAAACTAAGTGCATTGCTGCCAACTTACAAAATATTCATTTGGTTGTATAGTAAAAATAATTACTTCATAAGTCAGAAACACGCATGTGACACCCGTAATATAGCAACACCCATAGACTACGAAGACCGCTTAGCGTTGCTTGTTAGTCTCCGTAGGCTACGGTGGCCAAAATTGAGAAAAAACTGTCCAAAAAATTAATTTAGCAAGTAGCAAGTACCAGGGCCTCATGGGTTACGAGGAGGTGTCGCCGACCGGCCGGCCGCGGCCCGGGGCGGGCCGGGCGCGTAACAAGGTATGCTCGCGCGTCTTGGCTATATACTTTTGCTGTAATTTGTTTACCTAAATTAAGATTTATTTTTGTTGACTCGTAGGAAAAATATTGTATGCAACGTTGTATAAGTAGGTCAAAAAATTCTCGTGGCGTATTCCTTTACAATGTTCGCCTACGCCTTCGGCTCCGGCTCACATTGTAACTCACGCCACTCGCCTTTTTTGACCCTTCTTATACAACTGTTGCATAAAATACTATAATGATATTAACGTGTCTACCGCGAGTACATTTCATATTATACCTTAAATCCGACGTTTCAGCGGGGTTGTTTGTACCAGCTGTGGTCACGGATGACTGACGTCCCAGCGAAATGTCGGAGTTATAGGTAAACGTAGATATAGATATAGCTGGTGCAACCCAGCTGAGGCGTCTAATTTAAGGTGTAAAATAATGAAATTTAATCGCGGTAAACCCGTTCATATAATTAAATATCTGCACGAAACGCGAAAAACGCGCAAAAATAGCATGGGTCCCTACCCGAGACAGGCCCCTAATCCGAGAGGCAATGACAATACGCGATCTTTTCGCGGAAATCTCAAGTACCAAGCGACAAAGTGCTGGAATAATATCCCACCACCAATACGAAGACTCAAATCTAAACCTTCTCTTGTCGGGAAAAGATGGCTTCTTAGCGATAAGACTGCCTGTTGCTACCTACTTACCTAGCTTTTAAGTGTTTTTCATTTATTTTTAACTGTATGGTGCAAAAAAAAAATTTACTTACTAAACCGTATTTTAGACATAAACTCAGACTCACTGCAAAAACTATGGTCTTGAACTTGAAACTTTACGAAACTAATAAAGGCGACCATTAGACCCATGTAATAATAAGAATACAGTTTTGTATCTATCTATTTATCTAATACATTTACCTAGACATACTTTAAGTAATACTTAAGTATTTTTAGTGTGAAAAACAAATAAAGCATGATAGATAACTTACCTCACGGGCGCGTAGGAAATCAGGGTGCTTCTTGGGCAGGTTCTTCTCTGGGTAACCATCAAACTCATCAGGTTCCTCAAAGCTTTCCACAATTACTGGTCGTAGCGACCTAAAAATAGCACAAATCAATTTAATTTCCGTTATGAATACAATAATTTTCAGAAGAAATTTTACATATAAAAAAAATAGACGAATTAATTTTGATGTAATTTCCAGTTATAAGGTGGAGACCCTACCAGGTTACTGGAAACATCTTTGAAACACTTATACAAATATGTATACGCGTCCGCAATATCAGTAAATTCTAACAGCCAAAATAATGGACACATGACGATTGTATGCAAGTTTAAAGATATACTTACGAGGTCAAGAAGAAGCATCGCTCAGTGCAGTTGCGAATGGCCGCTAAAGCGCTGGGCTTCCTAGCGTACTCCACCACGCCTTCGCCAATGGACTTCCCGCGCTCGTCCACCTTGACGTAGGCCCTCTCGATCTTGCCGAAGATCTCGAAGGCGCGGTACAACAGCTCGTTGGACACGAACGGGGGCAGGTTCTTGACGCGGACTGCGCTGTTGTGGGGCGCGAATCTGACTCGCAATGTTCGGCCGTTTCGCATTTTGCCGTCCAACTCACGTTTGGCTTTCTCTGCGTTTACTCTGTAGTCCTATAATAAAAACAATAAACCACATAGAGTTAGGCACTAGGATAAAAAGAATATTTATTAAGGTCTATAATAAATTCATAGGAATTTTGCTAAATTTACTTACCATTTTAATAAATCCAAAGTTCTTCTCCTTGTTAAGGAACAATTCTGATGTTTCTCCATATGGGGCGAACAGGCCCAGTATTTCTTCTTCGGTCATATCTGATGTGAAGTTGCCAATGTACAGGCGGCTCCGGCCGTTGAATTTGAGTTCAGACTGGTCTAGGGGGGGCAAGTCAACCAGTGGTCCCACCAGATCCTTCAACTTATTGGCAAGCATTTGTTCCTAGAACAAAAAAAAATGTTTAGGCTTCATATGCAGCAGTGGTATTTTGTGTATATCATTCATTACTTAAGAGCCCATCAACATGCTCACTAGCGCCACTAGTATAATTGTGATTATTTAAATTTAACGATAGATATTTAAAAACGGGGGCCGCTACGACTGTATTTTGTATTTAGGTACCTTTTGAATACATTATACCAGTTTTTACGTTGCTGGATTTGTCAATCTAGGCGTCCAAAGTTAAAACGGCCGTTTTTGCTTTGAGTTCTTAGATCGACGAATCCAGCAACATAAAAACAAATTTGATGTATTAAAAAGGTACTTAAATACAATATACAGTACGTAACAGCCCCCTTTTTAAAATATCTATCGTTAAATTTAAACAATCACAATTATTTTCCAGTGGCGCTAGTGAGCACGTTAATGGGCTCTTAACAAGAACAAAGAGGTTGGCAAAATCAAACGTTTTTATAAATTGCACCAGCATAATAGGTTTCATTCCAGGGGATTTAGCTGTAAATGCCAAAAAAAAAAACAATAATTTGGTACTGTTCACAGGATTGATAGAAGAAACCTATGCTGGCGTCATCTGTAAAAAAATGGTGACCCGCCAACCCAAATTGCAATGATAATATATGAAATACCTCTCTCTGTCCTGGCTTTCCCTGATTATCCTGCATGGGGCCTCGGCTTTGCCTCTGCTGGTTCCGGGCAGGGCCACCTGGGCCACCAGGGCCACCAGGGCCACCGGGGCCTCCCTGCTTCTGACCGAAGGGTCCTCCTTGGCCGCCCTGGCCGAAGTTCTTATTGCCACCAAATTTACCACCCTGGCCCTGGTTTTGTCCATGTTGGAAGTTGCCACCTTGGTTAAAGTTGCCGCCTTGGTTAAAGTTGCTGCTTTGGTTAAAGTTGCCACCTTGCTTGTTTCCACCTTGCCAGCCACCTTGTTTGTTGCCTCCGAAGTTTCCATTCATGTTCTGGGAGAATTATATGTGTCACAAAATATGAAAAGAATAAAACGTTTTTTCTAGCCAGCAATTAGTTTTAAAAGGTGTGTCAATAAATTAGGCCTGCCTTTGGGATAAATTTGATTTGAGTAAAAGTTATTTTTGCCCTAAGAACAATCATTTGAACTCAATGAAGACTACACAAATCAAATTTGCAACTCACACTTACCTTCTGCTGGTTTTGGTTGGCTGGTTTTGATGGTGGGTCATCAATTACAATTACATTATCAACACTATCTTGGGCCGCAGGCTTATTGGGGGTGGTATTAGGTTTCTGCTGCTGTGGTGCTGCTACTGGAGCATCCTGCTTCTGCGGTGTGGCAGCTGGTGATGGCTGGGCTGGTGCCTGCTGCGGCCTTTGCTGCTGTTGCTGTTGTTGTTGCTGTTGTTGTTGCTGTGGGCGCTGCTGCTGCGGTTGTTGTTGTGGTTGCTGCTGCTGCTGTGGACGCTGTTGCTGTTGTGGAGCCTGCTGCTGGGGCTTTTCAACTTGGGGAGCAGGCTTAGGCTGTCAAATTATATTAAATTTTTAAACTCCCAAGAGATGTATGCTGAATAAAATTGAGAATTGACAGGACTTTGATATCAATTAATAAACTTTACAGCAGTGTCACCCTTCAAAAATATCACACATTTGTAAATAAAATAAAAAACAGTTTTTGAACATTCAGTCCCCAGAGATAAAATATACAGCCCAAAATACCACGCCATGATTCATTTACCTCTAAAAAAAATGAAGCCATGTTATTTTAGTGACTGTAACTAACTTTGTGGTAGTAAGCAATTTTCCAAATGTTAACGAGTGCTTGGACCAATGAAAAATTACCACAATCCTTAACTTATATTAAAGGGCATGTAGATTCTTGTGTGGCAGTGGTAGGAAAGCACACAGGTGTGTTGAAAAATAAATGTATTCATATGTGGTATTTTTTGTGAGTAGAAAGTATCTCACATCACAGGGTTAATTTTGGCCGTGTAAGCATAAACACGTCTACAAAATAGTATAAAAATTGCCTGTTCCTGCCATAGGCATATCACTGCGACGCAGTTAACATAGGCGTTAGTCACAAAATTATAAAAATATGAACATCAATTTGAGTATAAATATTAGAGTATAATTAAACCTTGTCGACGTGACCGTCAGTAAGTTTAAGGTATAGTACTGACCTCGTTACTGGGGCGTTGACCTCCTTGCTGCTGATTTTGATTCCTCTGATTTTGGTTGTTTTGATCAAAACGTGTTGGTCCTCTAAATCCACCTCTATTATTTCCACGGCGACCGCCCTGTCTCTGAGGCTGGGGCGGCCCTCCAAAACCTCTTTGATTACCGTAGTGGTTCATGGCTTGGGTATGCATACTAAAAATTATAAATTACTGTTAATTATCAGCTCTCGACAAATAGTCATATATGATACTATGATTAAACTTACTGTTTTCCTGGGATTTAAAATATGTTGTGTTAATTACACTTTAAAACGTATTTTCACTTAATTTAAGTCACTTATATGGTAGCCTAACGCCGTGACGCAACGCACGCGAAAGTAGAAATCAAAATGGCGGATAGAGCGGTAGCGCGGCGCGACTGGGAGGGACGACGATTTCACAAACCAAACTAGCCAACTGAACTGAGCCAACCGGCATCCGGATCCGGCAATGCCGCCAATCGCAGGCACCGGCTGAGCAAGGTTGCCATTAATCAATATTTCAATATCGATCTTTGAATTATTGATACAAATTTGTTTTAATTTAATATTCTTATTAATGCTAAGTAATAAAGTATTTAATGATAATTGTGTGTCACTTATTTCGGCTTAATTATAATATGTAATATAATTTATTTTACATTTTAATGAGATTCAACTCAACTGAGATCAACTTCAAATGAGAAAACCTGTTCAAGCTATGAATAAAACTGACTATGCAAGGAGTAAACGATTTAAATATAACAGAAAACAAAAAAAGCGGCCAAGTGCGAGTCGGACTCGCGCATGAAGGGTTCCGTACCATTTAAGACGTATTAAAAAAAATCTACTTGCTAGATCTTGTTCAACATTTTACCACTTTGGACACACATTTTACCACTTTGGAACTGTCTCTCGCGCAAACTATTCAGTTTAGAAAAAAATGATGTTAGGAACCTAAATATCATTTTTGAAGACCTATCCATAGATGTATGGGTTTGATGAAAAAAAATTTTTTTTAATTTATTGACGTATTAAAAAAAAACTATTCACTAGATCTCGTTCAAACCAATTTTCGGTGGAAGTTTGCATGGTAATGTATATCATATATTTTTTTTAGATTTTTCATTCTGTTATTTTAGAAGTTACAGGGGGGGGGGACACACATTTTTTCACTTTGGAAGCGTCTCTCGCGCAAACTATTCAGTTTAGAAAAAAATGATATTAGAAACCTAAATATCATTTTTGAAGACCTATCCATAGATACCCCACACGTATGGGTTTGATGAAAAAAAATTTTTTTTTTAATTTTTATGACGTATTAAAAAAAAACTACTTACTAGATCTCGTTCGAACCAATTTTCGGTGGAAGTTTGCATGGCAATGTATATCATATATTTTTTTTAGATTTTTCATTCTGTTATTTTAGAAGTTACAGGGGGGGGGGACACACATTTTTTCACTTTGGAAGTGTCTCTCGCGCAAACTATTCAGTTTAGAAAAAAATGATATTAGAAACCTAAATATCATTTTTGAAGACCTATCCATAGATACCCCACACGTATGGGTTTGATGAAAAAAATTTTTTTTTTTAATTTTTATGACGTATTAAAAAAAAACTACTTACTAGATCTCGTTCGAACCAATTTTCGGTGGAAGTTTGCATGGCAATGTATATCATATATTTTTTTTTGATTTTTCATTCTGTTATTTTAGAAGTTACAGGGGGGGGGGACACACATTTTTTCACTTTGGAAGTGTCTCTCGCGCAAACTATTCAGTTTAGAAAAAAATGATATTAGAAACCTCAATATCATTTTTAAAGACCTATCCATAGATACCCCACACGTATGAGTTTGATGAAAAAAGATTTTTTGAGTTTCAGTTCTAAGTATGGGGAACCCCCAAAATTTATTGTTTTTTTTCTATTTTTGTGTGAACATCATAATGCGGTTCATAGAATACATCTACTTACCAAGTTTGAACAGTATAGCTTTTATAGTTTCGGAAAAAAGTGGCTGTGACAGAATCGGACAGACAGACGGACATGACGAATCTATAAGGGTTCCGTTTTTTGCCATTTGGCTACGGAACCCTAAAAACCATAGCTCCCAATTGTCATTTAATCACTCAACAAAACAAACTCCATTCTACGGACTTGTACGGACTCCATTCAAATCAAAATAACATCGGGAATACGATACATTTCACAAGTTGTGTTATTTTTCTACGTTCTGCTCAATAAATAATGTACGAAATATTAGTAAAGCAATTATTTCTGTATGTTTGATGATAGTAATAAAAAGTCTTATTTTATAGTAAAGCCGCTTTTCTCCTGTGGTAGCAGAATACCTCGAACAATAAAATCAAGTTTTCAGGTACATACTCGATAAATAAATTGAAACCAACAGCATAAGCCTACAATCGTAATATTACACTTAGACAATGGAAGCGACATCTACTAATGAAGAAGATGATACTACACTACCACGAATTGAAACAAAATTTAAATTACTGGAATTTGAAAAGCAAATTTTTATTGATGTCTTTGAAAAAGATGCACTTCTTATATTAGCAAAGTAAGTAAACCGTCTGCTTTATAATTATTTTCAAGTTAACATCAAAGTATTATTTTATTAATTTGGAAAACTTTTTTTTTCAGAGGGTTAAATTATAATGGCATAATTTCAAATTTACTGTGGGTATACAAGGACCCAGCCAACTTAGTTTTAGTTATAAACAGCAGCGATCATGAAGAAAAGTATTTCACTGAGAAGTTCAACTTGAAACCTTTGCCAAATCTGGGCACTGAAAGGTACTTTCACTTGTGTTAATTAAACTACTTTTAGTTATTTATAATGTTAACAAATTAGGGAACAAATCAAATTATTCAGATTATTATTATTATTATTTTTTACTTCTCCTCACCTTCACATCTATTTAAGTTCTTTGTTTATAATATTCTTAACTTTCCATTGTATTAGTATAACTTTTACAAAATTTCCTTTTTTACTAAGGGTCACCAGTTGTTTGGATAAAAATATTTACACACTACAGACTAGTTTCTCCCTCCAGTGTTCCTGCATCAGTGTTCTGTGAACCATGTTAACAACCACTACTTTGAAGCATTTCACACGGTAGCAAATAGCAATGGATACAGTTTAGTTAATTTTGCATATTTAATGGTTTTACCATAATTTTCACAACTCAAATAACATTTATTCTTCTGGCATCATTTCCACATGAAAAAAAAATAATATAATGTCAGCAGCCTGGCAACCTCATAATCCTCATTATTTTGTTTTAGCAACCAAATTGGGTGAATGTCCCAGACTCCCAGTGTAATTGCAACCTTACATTTAACATGGTTATCAGACCAATGCGGATTCAAACTTCGCTCTAGTACATATGAAGTATGATGCATGTATATAGTAATGTCCCACTCACACACCAGATCGACGTGCGAATTTGCAAGGTCCACCTTGATTATACTTAATTATCAACTGCAAATTATTGTTACTAGGGAAAAGGTGTACCTAGAGGGTGGAGTCCAGTTTGTGTCAACCCGCATATTGGTGGTTGACCTCTTAAAGCAGCGGGTGCCAGTCGCTAACATCTAACATCACGGGGATTATAGTGTTGCATGCGCATAGGTTAATAATTTTGTTTGGACAACCACAT
Source organism: Cydia pomonella (assembly GCF_033807575.1). Lineage (NCBI taxonomy): Eukaryota > Metazoa > Arthropoda > Insecta > Lepidoptera > Tortricidae > Cydia > Cydia pomonella. The sequence continues at coordinate 36,660,876 of NC_084704.1, forward strand.
TGGGTGAATGTAATTGCAACCTTACATTTAACATGGTTATCATACCAATGGAGCGAAGCTCTGGTGTACGACTGTGATAGCATGATGGATGTATATAGCAATGTCCCACTCACACACCGGAGTGACGTACGAATTTCCAAGACCATCTTGATTATACTTAATTATTAATTATAAATCAACCTCAAATTTTTGTTACCAGGGAAAAGGTGTACCTAGAGGGTGGAGTCCAGTTTGTGTCAACCCGCATATTGGTGGTTGACCTCTTAAAGCAGCGGGTGCCAGTCGCTAACATCACTGGGATCATAGTGTTGCGCGCGCATACTGTGCTCGAGTCCTGTCAGGAGGCTTTCGCTTTGAGGCTCTATAGACAACATAATAAGGTGAGAAGGTTCACTTATTTTGTAATTATTATGTCATATCCTGTTTTTAGGGTTCCGTAGCCAAATGGCAAAAAACGGAACCCTTATGGATTCGTCATGTCTGTCTGTCTGTCCGTCCGTATGTCACAGCCACTTTTTTCCGAAACTATAAGAACTATATACTATTGAAACTTGGTAAGTAGATGTATTCTGTGAGCCGCATTAAGATTTTCACACAAAAATAGAAAAAAAACAATTGGGGGGTTCCCCATACTTAGAACTGAAACTCGATTTTTTTTTTCATCCAAACCCTTACGTGTGGGGTATCTAGGGATAGGTCTTCAAAAATAATATTGAGGATTCTAATATTTTTTTTTCTAAACTGAATAGTTTGGGCGAGAGGCACTTCCAAATGTGAAAAATATGTGCTCTCCCCCCCCGTAACTTCTAAAATAACAAAATGATAAAACTAAAAAAATATGATGTACATTACCATGCAAACTTCCACGGAAAATTGGTTTGAACGAGATCTAGTTAGTAGTTTTTTTTTTTAATACGCCATAAATGGTATGGAACCCTTCATGGGCGAGTCCGACTCGCACTTGGCCGCTTTTTTTAGGGTAAGATCTTAGAGCATTTCACCAACCGGAGTCGCCTTTAAGAGCTTATCACGTCACTTCATACTTATTTATGGACTGACGTTTATCTGACATGGCTATTTGTACATTAGCATTACGTCACAGAGAATTTGAAATAAAGGTGGATTGTCAAAGAAGATTTTGTAGCCACAGTAAATTTACTGCCATCTTTCGACACATGATTAAAACTTTTAGAACTTCATTTCACTTTGATCCTTATTCTTTCACTGACTTCATTTAACTTTGATCCTTATTCTTTCACTGATATGTGTTACATTACTTAAATATCAAAAGTGGCGCCATCTAATAGATCATATGCCAAAGGTATGGCGGCATCGTTTCTAGTGATGGCGCCACAACTTTTGGCCTATGCCAGCTTCTCTCGTTCTAAAAGTTTTAATATTGTGTCAAAAGATGGCAGTAAATTTACTGTGGCTACAAAGTTTTCTTTGTCAATCCACCTCTATTTCATATTTTCTTTGGTTACGTACAAATAGCCATAGATTTCACGTGACCCTCCCCCGCAAAAATCGGCTATCTGTTTTGTACAGAAAATCACAGATAAGGCGTCTCCAGTTGCTTGAATGCTCTAAGGATTAGATAGTAATGGTCAAGTTCTTCACATATGTGACCGCGGCCGGCAAAACTTCCCACTTTGTGGCTTGCCATAAGGACGAGATTTGCTTGTATCTTTATACAAATAACCTGTCAGGGCGTCCTTATGGCAAGCGACAAAGCGGGACGGTTTGCCGACCGCGGTCGGATATTTATACATATCAGCCATCTCAGGGAGATTTCAAATTTAGTTTTTCTTCTATTATTAATATATTAATTACAATACCTGCTAAAGAAAAAACGAGCCAATTTAAAGTAGTTTTATCGTGAATAAAAACAATCTGGGTTTATTTTTAGTAGTAGGTGGGTCCATACAGAGCGAGCGACATCCTGCTCGCTTCCAGATCTAGAGCAGAGCCCAACTGGGGAAGTACCTCCACTTTACAGAAAACCGCAGCCAAATAACACTAGACCCTACTCATAGTGTTGTGTTCTTGCCGGTGAGTAAGGTTGCCAGAGCTCAACGAGGGGGGTCGGGTTTAGGGTCGGCAACGCGCATGTAACTCCTCTGGAGTTGCAGGCGTACATAGGCTACGGAGACTGCTTACCATCAGGCGGGCCGTATTCATATTAATATTAAGAAAATACAATGGAGCCAATGTTATAGTTTCATTCGTTTTGCTTTTTTATTTTGAATTTATAATGAAAAAAAAAAATGCCTGGGTAAGTTGTACTGTACTGATATCGGGGGGACTACCGCGAAAACCGAAATTCGCTAATTGCGGGGATCTTTCTCTTTTACTCTCACTAAGACGTAATTAGAGTGACAGAGAAAAATGCCCGCAATTGACGAACTTTGATTTTCGCGGTTATAGCGCAGACCCCTTTTCCTCAAAATAATGTAAGTAGTACCATCAACAAATTATTTCATAAATAGGCGGGTCCACACAGAGCGAGCAGCGTCGCGAGGCAATTATCTCGCGCGGCAAATGGCTCATGTAGACGTGCCTCGTGGCAGCGCGCGCGTTACCTTCAGCAGAGCGCGCTGCCACGGCCGAGGCACGTCTACATTGGCCGTTTGCCGCGCGAGATAATTGCCTCGCGACGCTGCTCGCTCTGTGTGGACCCGCCTATTTATGAAATAATTTGTTGATGGTACTACTTACATTATTTTGAGGAAAAGGGGTCTGCGCTATAACCGCGAAAATCAAAGTTCGTCAATTGCGGGCATTTTTCTCTGTCACTCTAATTACGTCTTAGTGAGAGTAAAAGAGAAAGATCCCCGCAATTAGCGAATTTCGGTTTTCGCGGTAGTCCCCCCGATATCAGTACAGTACAACTTACCCAGGCATTTTTTTTTTCATTATAAATTCAAAATAAAAAAGCAAAACGAATGAAACTATAACATTGGCTCCATTGTATTTTCTTAATATTAATATGAACGATTGAATATCGTCAGATGTCGAGCAAAACTCACTAATTACTAAAGAATAATTCATTGTGGCTATGAACTTGTGGTGGTAATTACTGAGATTTGCTCGTCACCTTACGATATGTATCTATTTATTCCTATTTCTCCAGACAGGTTTTGTAAAGGCATTCTCCAGTTCACCGATTTCTTTCACTTTCGGATACCACCAAGTGGAGAAGGTGATGCGAGCTGTTTTTGTGACGGAATTATTTTTATGGCCCAGGTATGTACATATAAAGTGAAGATCTATAGAAATTGTAAATAATGTAAACAAACCACTTTTTTTTTGAATAGAATAGTTTATTGCATATCACATTACAAGCATGGATGGAATGGAACATATAGGTATACATGTGACACCCTGTAAGGGCACAGCAATATAAGAGGGCTACAAGTAGGTGATTAAATTACAATTATTTCGCACATTTCATTCGCTACCTTAATGACGACCCGTTCTTGGTGAATTTATTTATACAATTGAAATTTAAAAACTTTAGTAATTTTAAATGAATTATTAATTGTCACATGTTTTTCCTATGTATATAAAGTAAGACAAACTGACAATCACAATATAAATTCCTAAGAATTTACCACGCGTAGTTTTAAGTGAAATTGTATATTGTGAGATAAATAAATCATATCATATCATATCATTAAATTAATATTACACATACATTCACGCATGATAACTTGATTGTATTATTACATTATTTCCTTACATAAACAAAGCACAGTAATATTTTCATTTACCGACTCTATCAAAATATTCTTTAAGATTATAAAAACATCCATTAATTAAAAACAGCTTCAGGTGTTTTTTTAAATTGACCTACAATGTCTAGATCTTTGATAGAGTTTGGGAGGTGGTTTTAGATTTTCATAGTCATATAATGTGGGCTACTTGTGACAAGTTTTAATTTCGAGAAAGGCACTTTTAGTTGTTTTAGGTTACGATTATTTCTTTTGATTTGAGTTGTATCTTTGAATGAATATAAGTTTAAATGTTTCCTAACGAATTTACATGATTCGAATATGTACATACATGTACATACTTTACCTTCATTACTTTGTAACCAGACAACCATGATCTTATCAACAGATAGAAATAGAAATAGAAATTAATTATTTGTTGTGTATAATTAAAATATTGTGTACTTCAATATTTTAATTATATACATTTTACTTTAAAAAAATTGAGGTATGGGCATTGTGAATGTCATCTCGCTTTGTGTGGTAGGGCACAGTACAGCGGATGTCATTCCAGATCTAGAGCAGAGCCCGACGGAGGAAGTACCTCCACCTTACAGAAAACCGCAGCCAAATAACACTAGACCCTACTCATAGTGATGTGTTCCTGCCGGTGAGTAAGGTTGCCAGATCTCAACGAGGGGTGCGGAGTGTTAGCGTAGGCAACGCGTAAGTAACTCCTCTGGAGTTGCAGTCGTACATAGGCTACGGAGACTGCTTACTATCAGGCGGGCCGTATGCTTGTTTGCCACCGACGTAGTATTAAAAAAAGTTATTAGACGTGCGTTTTCCTCGCCTGAGCGCGCCGCCTTGACAGAGGCATGTCTACACGGGCCGGTTTGTGCGTGAGGAAATTGCCTCGTATGCTCGCTTTGTGTGGACTCGCCTAATCAGCTAAATCCTAAACGAATACAATAGGTATACCTACTGTAATCAATAAAGTGCTTAATAAAATAGAATTTCTCAACCTTGCTATGAAATGTGGTCAGCACCTGCGCTACAAGGACGTGCTCAAACGGCATCTGAGCGCTTGCGCCATCGACCCTGAGCGTTGGGAGGAGCTTGCTGGAAGGAGGTCTTCTTGGCGTTCTGCCATCCATAACGGTGTCAAAACATTCGAAGATAACCGCCTCACTAGCCTAGACATAAAAAAAAAAAAAACGCCAGTTACGGAAAGAGAGACCTAAGCCCTCCTACGTGTACACGTTCAACGCAGCTGGCCAACTTTATTGTCACGCGTGCAATAGAGTATTTAAGAGCAAGTTCGGCCTGGCCAGCCACATTAGGGCTCATGCTAGACAACGTCCATATTGTGTTTATTTGGGGTCGCCGTCATCGAAAACGATGAGGAGGACTATATTAATGAAATGTTGACATGACTTCAAATCAGGTCCGGAAATACTACGTATCAGGTGCGATAAGTGAAGATGATATGTAAAGAAATTTCATACAGCCCACACCTAGGCCTGTAAAGCAATCTTATTTTGGTTTTAAAAAGTCAAATTGTCACACAACGTCTTGGCATTCAACCAGCAAATAGTTGTAGATTCGTAATTCGTTTTTAGCTTTTGTAAACCTACGAATAAAACAAATTGACTATTATTTGAGAAAACACTATACAAATCTCGGCGAGAAACGGGGTTGCCGGCCGCGTATCCCTATATCTGCTTGGCCTGCAACCCTTCGTTTCCCGGCCTTTTTTTATGGTAGAGGAGGCAAACGAGCAGACGGATCACCTGATGGTAAGCGATTACCGCCGCCCATGGACACCTGCAACACCAGAGGGGTTGTAAGTGCGTTGCCGGCCTTTAAGATGGGAGTACGCTCTTTTCTTGAAGGTTTGAAGGTCGTATCGGTCCGGAAATACCGCAGGCGACAGTTCATTCCACAGTTTAGCAGTGCGAGGCAGAAAGTTCCTGGAAAAACGCACAGTTGAGGACTGCCAAACATCTAAGTGGTGAGGATGGAAATGTTGTCGCGTAGGGCGATGGCGAAAAGAAGCGGCAGCGGCCTCTATAGTAATGTACTGTTGTTCCAGATTTCACGGAACGATCATAAAATGCCTTAAGAGAAGACAAGCAGAGGTGGTGGAGTTGCACGTACCGCTGTCGTCCAACGTGAATCACATACAGATGTGCTTGCTCGACATCATGAATTACACCGTAAAGCAACTTAAGAGTGTTAATCGGACTCTAGACATGCAGGTAAGGGTGAGTTTAAGGCAATAGTACGTTGTGCAACGATGGGGTAAGTGAAATATTGTACGAGAACATATATTCTCAACAGCCGCAGGCTGGAGTGAATTAAAGACTCGAGTAACAATATTCGTACCCCCGGAGTTACACAGTTTTTCATCACACTAAAGAAAAAACTAAATTTTAAGTGAAATAATTCTTAAATACAGTGACATTTCAAACATTCGTTCGCCTTATTGTCATTCTTTGATAGTTTAGGCATCAAAGGCACAGACCTATCGGACGTTTAGCCACAATTGAAAATTGTGTAAAAATATTTCAAGCAGCTATTAAATTAATGCATGATTTCTATAGTAATCTAAATTGTATTTTTTTTTTCTTATTTAATGCATGTTAATTATGATGTAATGTTTTGAAAATATTTGTCCCGCCGAGTTTCTTGCCGGTCCATATTGAGATACCGTCCTCCAATTGAGGTGGGATTTAAATCTTCTCGGGTCAGAGGTGTAGGGTTAGAGCCGGCGTAGCTTTATTTGACGTTCATAAGCGCATTTTAATATGCCTACTTGATTTTTTTTTATACATGGAGAACCAACAGCAATAACTATGCTAATAACAACATAAATAGTGACACAGAGCCAATTATAGGATCGCACATATAGCAACATCTTAATATTTAACGTTAAGTTAAATAACATTTTACATAGGCACATGCAATAATATGTTAACAACGTTATGTATAGGGATGTTCACTGTACCATTTCTATTTTATAAATTGTATAGTAAATTAATACCTAACAATCTATTTTATACATATTGAGTAGCAAACAGCAACTGCAGTTAGTATGATCAATGAAATATCTTATATTAAGTATACTGGACTTAAAAAATTAGAACTTGGGTATTATCTAGAAACTATACCCTCTTCGGGCACTACTACTTTATCTTAGAACCTTCACTGACGCTCGGTCAATAATTGCCAACATTATTATTTTTTCCTTTTATTGTATCTTTACCTGTCCCTTATGTACAATAAAGTGTTTACATACATACATACATAATTCCAGGAAATCACAACTGAGAACTGCATTTCAAAGAAGTTCCACAAAATTCTGCAGTCGCAGCTGGACTGCGTGTGGCACCAGCTCAGTACGAGGGTCAAGGAGTATGTTCAGGACCTCAAGGTGCTACGGAGCATGATCATGTAAGTTATATAATGAACCTAGGTACAAACGCATTGTTACAAGCTTTTATTTACTTTCACCTGACCGTTGTCTGTTTGTAATCCTAATCAAATCTTGCAAGTTAAATTTGACCCACTTCCCGGTTTCCGATGAAGCTGAAAATTTGCATACATATGAAAGTCGGGTGACAATGCAATATTATGGTACCATCGAGATGATCTGATGATGGAGACAGGAGGTGGCCATAGGAACTCTGTGATAAAACAACGTAACCTAATTGTGTTTGGGGTTTTTAGAATTGTCTCGATGAGTATTAGTTACTTGTGGAAAGAAAAGTACAGTTAGCGATAAAAGCTTGTACCAAAAATGAAATTTTTGCCAAAAACTTATTTTTCGTGTACATTTTATTTTGAGCTTTGAATTGACAATTTTACAATATGTATTTTTCAAACTCGATTAGTACGCTGAGAGGTGTCACACCACAGCTCCTTCGTTTGATTTTTTCGAATTTATTTTTCTCTCCTAATTCTTATAATAATCAGAATACCGAAAAAACTCTAAAACTCTTTGACGACCGGTTTGGCCTAGTGGGTAGTGACCCTGCCTACGAAGTTGATGGTCCCGGGTTCAAATCCTGGTAAGGGCATTTATTTGTGTGATGAGCATGGATATTTGTTCCTGAGTCATGGGTGTTTTCTATGTATTTAAGTATTTATAAATATTTATATGTATATTATATATATCGTTGTCTAAGTACCCTCAACACAAGCCTTATTGAGCTTACTATGGGACTTAGTCAATGTGTGTAATATGTCCTACAATATTTATATGAAGTATATATATATTATATTTATATATTTAATACTAACGTAGCGGCATAGCTATTGTTTATATAAATCAAATTATGTAAACATATTTTATATTATGTCAATATCCAGAGAGGAAAATGGGGACTACGTTTGTGTGGAGAAGCGGCCGTCCCCTTTTCTCTCAATATACAGATGTTATAACCATTTTAAACGAAGTACGCTATATTATGGTAATTCAAATGTAAAAACAGAAAAAATAAAGTAGCGTTATTCCTGTGGTTTATTTTTTGTGTTCTTTCGGGACCGAAAATGCACATTCTATCATTTATTTATTTCAGCAACCTGATCCACGACGACTCTGTTTCATTTTACGCCCTAGTGAGCAAATACAGGACTCCGGAATACGCCAAAGTGAACTCGGGGTGGATTCTCTTGGACTCGGCCGAACAGCTCTTCAGGCTCGCCAAGTCGAGGGTTTATAACCACAAAAATGGTAAGATCAATCATAAATTGTATAATTCAGCCTATCCACCGTGTTTTTTTTTCGTTAATTTCAAGGGTGCATTCTTGAGATTAAATTAAGTAACTTTCTCAAAGACACCGGTATTCTAATTAACTCCATTTCGGAGATAATCAATAATTTATTTTTATCTTATAAGACCCTCACGAGCGTATACACTTGACTTAGGGCATGTTTACATATTGATTAGTGTTTAGTACCAGTGTGTACATTTGCTACTAAACTAAATACTATCTCGGACGATTGATGTTCGAAATGACATTGATATGTCATAGTTTTTAATTGTTTTGTTGAATTTAATGTAATGTCCGTGTTACAACAACGCTATATGCAACATTTAATTACTTTTTATATTAAAAAAAATATTTTTTTAAATTAACTATGCCATTTAGTTTTCTTAAACGTACTTACCCATACCCCGGAGTTAACGGAATCCAATAGAAACACGGTGTATACGTCCAACTGCTGGGCACAGGCCTCTCACGAGCGAGTGTTTGGCTATAGTCCCCACGCTGCGAGTTGGGGATTACACTCCTCCTTGTGCGTCGTATTCCTCAACATTGAGCGTGATCTTGTACCACTTTCTCTTATGGTCTGTCTCCATCTGTTTCTTTCTCTGGCGGTGTGGACAGCCATGTGAACTGTGGAGACAAGAGCGGTGCGGATCTGCTCAGATCAACGTATTACACAATTTACACGTACAGGCACGTCTACACTGGCCGGTTTATGCGTGAGGAAATGACCTCGCGCGTATGTACAATACAATTTTGAACAGCTGACTGAGGGACGCCATCTTGCCGAGCAAATTGGCTCGGCTGAGGCAAAAGTTACACGAGCACGCGGCCGCGCGTTTGCCGCGTGAGGAAATTTCCTCGCGAGACTGCTCGCTTTGTGTGGACCGGCCTATTTAAGTACTTGAGCTCCCAAAATATCAGCAATTCAATTTCCCATTCTCATTCCAGAATTCGATCCGGAACATCTACCAAAATGGAAAGTCCTTAGCGATTTATTACTGGAAGAAATCCCCGAAGAAGTCAAAAAGAAAAACAAAGGAAGTCTAAACAGTACAAAAATACTAATACTCTGCCAAGACAGTAGAACTTGCAGCCAACTGAACAACTTTCTGACCATGGGCGCAAACAAATACCTTTTCTACACCGCATTTAGGAGAGATTTAAATATAACTGCTTTAGCTTCTAAATACAAAGATATAAATACGATAGCTAGTGATTTAAAAAAGGACCCGGAAAAGGAAGATACCAGTGATGTTAATAAGCTTGAAGAGGAAGAGATAGAAGATTGCGATAGAACGAATTATGTGCTGACTTTGACGCAGCTGGCGACGCAGGGGGACAAGAAAACGTCCATGGATGAGAGCATGTTCGAACCTATATCACAGGTACAGGCAAGGACATTAATTGTTGACCCATTTACGGTTCAAGCTACTTTGGTTGTCAATACTAACCAGCTGAAGCTAAAGAGCTTAGTGAGAATTAGATAGATTCCTTTTATTATATTAATGAAAAAAAGCTAATAAGAAAGACAAATGCTAAATCAAAGGTTACTTTAAACTAAAAAAATCTTATCGTTGGTAAAAATTAGCTGCCAGTATTTTATTTTGCTTACAATAATGTTGGTTTAAGTAGCTAATGTTCACAGTATGAAATAGTTTTTGGTGCATTTTGATATATACAATGTACCTACTATAACTAACCTAACCTAACTATTGTCTAAATACGGCAGGTCACTTGAAAAGATGATACGGCATTTCAAATCAAGGTCACACGCTAGTGAAGGTTCATAGACATTGTGATCAATTCCTTCATGACTAAAAAACCTATTTAAAAGGGAAAAATAGCTTTGCAATCCTAACGAAATAACGGTATTTTTTCTATGAAATTCCATTTCGGGAGAAAACGTTTTCCACTAAATAAATCGTAACAAATCACTCACTCACTTAGGCCCAGCAATTAAAGTCCGGGACTATATGATTCATGTCGAATGCTGCACGCACTGGTTAATAAGTTTTTGGCAAAAAATCATCTTTGATACAAGCTTTTATCGCTGACTGTACTTTTCTTTCCACAGGCAAATAATACTCATCGTGTCAATTCTGACACCAAACATGTAGTTTCGTTGCTTTAGCACAGAGTTCCCATGGCCACCTCCTGTCTCCATCATCATCTGATGCTGATCTCAGCCCCATGTCATCATAGTATTGTTTTGCAATCCGTATGAAAAATTTCAACTCGATCGAAAATGTGTGTCGGATATAGCTTCCAAGACTGACCCACACTAACAGGGCAAGTCAAATAAAAGCTTATAATAGTACATTACTATAGAGGCCGGGAAACGTAGGGTTGCAGGCCAAGTAGATATAGACGGCTGAGCGTAGCGAAGCGATAGAGATACGCGGCCTGCAACCCCGTTTCTTGCCGAGATTTGTATAGTGCTTTTCTCAATCTTGCAATTAAAACAAAAAATGTAGTCAATTTGTTTTGTGGCGAACTACTCGCGTGCGCGTGCGTGCCTTACGCGCGTAAGCCTGCGCGATGCGCCACCGCCGTTGCTTAGCAACAAATATGCACAACAAATGACCGCACCAAGCTGACTGAAAAAAAAAATTTATTGATGGTTGAATGCCAAGACGTTGTGTCACAATTTGACGTTAAAAAACAAAAGAAGGTTGCTTTACAGGCCTAGGTGTGTAAGGCTGTATGAAATTCCTTTACATATCATCTTCACTCATCGCACCTGATATGTAGTATTTCCGGTCCTAATTTGACGTAAGTCATGTCATCATTTTATAGCAAGTTTGAGAAATAGTTATTTACAGTACATATTGCTACTTTACCGCACTAGTGCGAAAATTAGCATATTACGTTAATAATAATAAATAAATATTATAGGACATTATTACACAAATTGACTAAGTCCCACAGTAAGCTCAATAAGGCTTGTGTTGAGGGTACTTAGACAACGATATATATAATATATAAATATTTATAAATACTTAAATACATAGAAAACACCCATGACTCAGGAACAAAATTAAATATCGATGCTCATCACACGAATAAATTACCAGGATTTGAACCCGGAACCATCGGCTTCGTAGGCAGGGTCCCTACCCACTAGGCCAGACTGGTCGTCATAACGTTATTATGTCGAACATTTAAAGGCCCATGTGTACTGTAAAACCTAGTACGATACATGTGCGAATAGGTAATTCGCAACTCGTGTCGATTTAAAACACTCCCTTCGATCATGTTTTAATTTATCGCCACTCGTTTCAAATTTCCTATTTTTCGCACTTGTATCGTAATGTACTATTACCACATGTATCGTACAACGTTTTACAGTACATATGACCCTTTAAATTTTCGACATAGTTACATAATGAACCAATTTATGCACTAGTGCGGAAAAGTAGCAACATTGTATTGTAAAATGGTGTAAAAATAAGAATTCGTAATTTTAAATTGTGCTTTCCGTTTGGTGTCTTTACAAACGTGTTGTGTGTAGCATCTCTCTACATTACAATAGGTACTTATTGCATATAATTTCGGCAAAAGAGAGGAAAAAATAAACTTTTGATGTTGCGTTTCTGTTAAACAAAAAACATTTCTGCGCGTTGAAAGCTAGCTTATAATTTTGTGTATATATCTGTAGTGAAATCAGTCAGTTTTTTTCACTTCTAGATAAACTTAGAAAGCAGACTTCAATAATTACTTATCGGTACATTTCGTCATAAATATATAAATAAATATTATAGAACATTTTTACACAGATTGACTGAGCCGCACAGTAAGCGTAATAAGATTTTTGTTTTGGGTACTCAGACAACGATATATATATAATATATAAATACTAAAAACATAGAAAACACCCATGACTCAGGAACAAATATTAGTGCTCATCACACAAATAAATGTCCCTTACCGGCATTCAAACCCAGGACCACGTGCGTCGTGTCTGAACACGATCTACATTCTGCACATAAGCAGTCTCCTGATTCCTTATCCTTAAAATGCGTGGATCTCGTGCCTAAATCTCTTTTCTAAAGCCAAAAATATCTGTTCCATGTACTCCTCAAACTCTTCTGATGAAGAATGAAGAACTCCAGAATAGTACTATCTTCTTTTTATTAACTTAAGATACAGTAACGTTTATTACGTTTAGGTATTCTGATTAATTGATTATCTATATTAGAATATGTGTAGCCGCTTCGGCTGTATGGTGAATGAGGGGGGAGCCGTGACGTACGTGTGTGACGTCATGCGTCATCGACGACCTGTTTGGTCTAGTGGGTAGTGACCCTGCCCACGAAGCTGTTGGTCCCGGGTTCAAATCCTGGTAAGGGCATTTATTCGTGTGATGAGCATGGATGTTTGTTCCTGAGTCATGGGTGTTTTCTATGTATTTAAGTATTTATAAATATTTATATATTATATATATCGTTGTCTAAGTACCCTCAACACAAGCCTTATTGAGCTTACTGTGGGACTTAGTCAATTTGTGTACTAGTGTCCTATAATATTTATTTATTTATAATATTTATTACGTTTAGGTATTCTGATTAATTGATTATCTATATTAGATTACGTGTAGCCGCTTCGGCTGTATGGTGAATGAGGGGGGAGCCGTGACGTATCTGTGTGACGTCATGTGTCGTCAACCGGTCTTCTTTTTTTTTTCAGATAGACAACTTAGATATAACGCAACTGGAGACCGAGAAGCCGATCATCTGCATCCGAACGTTCAAAGAGAACGGCAACCAGTTCTCCCTGGAGGTCACCTTGGAGGCGCTCCGGCCGCAGTACGTGGTGCTGTTCCACTGCGACGTGGCCGCGGTGCGACAGATTGAACTCTTCGAGGCAAGGAAGGTATTCATTGGCTACTTGACAGTTTTTAGGGTTCCGTAGTCAACTAGGAACCCTTATAGTTTCGCCATGTCCGTCTGTCTGTCTGTCCGAGGCTTTGCTCCGTGGTCGTTAGTGCTAGAAAGCTGAAATTTGGCATGGATGTATACATCAATAAAGTCGACAAAGTCGTAGAATAAAATATAAAAAATTAATTTTTTTTAGGGTACCTCCCCTACACGTAAAGTGGAGGTGAAAAAATGTTTTTTACTTCAACCCTACAGTTTGGGATATCGTTGGAAAGGTCTTTCAAAACTAATAGGGGTCTTCAACAAACATTTTGTGTTATATATAGATGATATATAATAGATTTTTCAAAAAACGTAAGAAATCGAATGATACATTTTTTTAAATTCTATTTTTGAAAGACAAATTTTTTTTTTTTTTGAGACGAGTGGAGCCTTGTATTTTTTTATAATCTGGATGGCTCATTTTCTATCCATTTAACTAAATTTTGTTATAATATTCAACGTGTATCAAATACGCAATTCACCTGTTTGTTATCCCTGGAATTGTGTTCAATTCTTGTTTTTTTTTTTATGTTTTGGATGACTTTAAGCCAACTGGGGAAACCTATGCTGGCGCCATCTATGCAAACGTTTGACAGTTGCCAACACCATTTAGTGATCAACGTGATTTATAGTCAACTTAATTTTTTTATTAGAGCTTTTTTACTAATATGCTGAGTCTCCTATTGTTATTCACATTTCATTGCAATATTCATCATATATTTGTGAAATGACTAGTAAAATATGCAATACGCAAACTAACCTACCCACTAACTTTATACACGTTCATACAAAAACACACAACGGTGATATGTATATTATTGGCCGGTACTGTATATTTTGGATTATTTCCACTAGTTTCCACCAAGTTTTCAGTGGTAACAACTCAATCCCAGTAAACGCCAATACACGGTGCTCACGAGGAATCCGAAAGAATTTGACAGTGTATTACTGATCAGGATACTAAAATGTCATATAAACTTTTCTGGATTTCGCCTATAGTCTGTATCTTTAGGTATTTAAAAAAAGGTAAACAAAATCTACCCTCAAATGGCTCCTTAAGGCAGCTGAGGATAGATGAAAACATTACATGATCAAATAAAGTAGGTTTAAAGTCAAGTCGTTCAGTGACAGATCCAGGCGGTTTTGTATTTGGTTGGTTAACCAATAAATATTAAAACTACCCGAAAATGTACAAATTGTTTCTTTACCTTTTTTTTAAATACCTAAAGATACAGACTATAGTTTCTCTGAAACTAATATAGAAAATAATAGCAATGTAAAAAAAAAACATCTTATCGTAACTTAGTGCAAAACGCCTTTTTGATCGCGATGATGCCATTATGGGGCGTAGTCTAAATATCCTTATTGATAGATGTCAAAAAGTGACAAGTAACCTTTGCAAGAACTAGTTTTTACAAAAAAAATCGTAAAAAAATATTTTCAGTGCCATAACAATAACTTTTTATGTTCAAATACGTTCAAAATTTGAAAAAAAAAAAATTTTTTTTTGGCGAAATTTACTGAAACTCAACATTTTTTCCTTTTTTCGGCCTCAGAAGTACGTGGTTAAAATCTTTCGGGTTCTTCGTGAGCACCGTGTATAAATATGATTATTTATGGGCATTAGTCTGAAATAATTTTTTTTGAATTGAATAAAGAAGTTAGCTGTAATGACATATAATCATGAATTCATTCAAGGCTGAAGGCGAACCTCGGTGTAAGGTGTATTTCGTGATCCACGATAAAACTGTGGAGGAGCAGGCGTACCTCACGTCTCTGAAGAGAGAGAAACAGGCCTTCGAGCTCCTCATCCAAGCTAAAAGTGTAAGTTGGACCAAAGAGAATTTGAAATAAAGGTGTATTGTCAAAGTAAACTTTGTAGCCACAGTAAATTTACCGCCATCTTTCGACACCCGATTAAAACTTTTAGAGCGTGATTTGACTTTGATCCTTATTCTTTCACTGATATGTGTTAAATTTGTTAAATATCAAAAAGTGGCATAGGCCAAAGGTATGGTGCCATCGCTCGAAAAGATGCCGCCATACCTCTGGCCTATGCTCGAGTAGATGGCGCCACTTTTTGATATTTAACAAATTTAACATATCAATGCCACTAACGTAACGTACGTATATTTTAATTTCTAATAAACTTAAGAGGCTGTCAACACCCAATGTCCTTGAAATTGATGTTACTTAAACAGTTTTTTAAGAAAGACTATTTGTTATAGTCAAGTAAGAAAAATATATGTTCATATTAATTATATTTCAAAGACCGTGGTTGTACCTGATACATGATTGAACGAAATCGGCTCGATAGAAAATAATTGCAAAGATTGGTCTTAAAATCACAATTAAACGGTTTTATGTCTTTATTGTTTTGACTTATGGGTCTGCAATTAAAATCACAATTTCAAAACATTTATATCTAAACCGCTATTGAGTAAAATATTACACTAATAATCCACTTTTTTTTATTTAAATATTTTTCTTATTATTCCCTTGCCCAGGCCCAGTAACATGCGACAGTGCTATCTCATTTACTCCGATACAAATAGACAGTGTGCGCGCTTTAGGTATTGACAGTCTCTTAACTATACTGTTTATTAACAATTTTATGTGCTTGTTAGGTTATGGTGGTGCCATCATATCAAGACGGGAAGACAGACGAATACTTCACCATGAATATCGAAGAAGATGAGGATACAGTTGATACGAGAAAAGCTGGTAATTTTAATTGCATTTCTACTTTCATTTTTTAATAAGATTATGGTAATAAAAAAAATTGCGGTAAGTTTTTTTATCACGCTGAGATATGTAATATTCAACTAATAACGTAATAAAGGTGTATAAATTATTTCATTTTTTTAAAGTACGTTTTAGACCTATGTTCGTAATTTTTCGGGCGAAAGTCAAAAAATCTGGATTCGAATCGATAAAGTCATTAGAGAATATTGTGTATGATGTTTAAAAACTTTGCTCTCTGAACTTATGGCACCTTAAGGTTACTAAATTACTTGTCAAATATAAATGTGGCAGAGAAAAATATGACCCGCCTGATACCGGCCTCCAGAGGGCTCACATGCACGACGCAGCCCTTTAACCTATTCGACGCCAACGACGGATATAACCGAACGGCAAGTCCAACGTCAGTGACGGATTAACCATGGAGCAACATAGACCTACGTACATATGCTTAAAGTTCAATTTCAGTTTTGACAATTCGGTGACATGGCGTCCGAGTGACAGGTTTTGTGTTTGACACGGCGTCGAAACGGTTAACCTTTCGCTTTCGACCGCCAAGTCGTCAAATGACGCGACTATAGGGAGCGTGCACAAACGGGCAGCACAGGAGACGTCAGATTTTTGGCGCGAGGTGTAAATGTGAAGTTTAACCTTCCAATGTAGCCTCCAAGATGGCAGAACCAATAAAATGTACGAGAACGGTAGATGGATGCTTTGGAGTGAAGTGTTAATGTATATGTTGATGTTTCCGATTCAGGTCACAAGATGGCAGACCCTCCAATGCACACGGTCCCTATAGCCAAATATAATTTTAAATACAGGTGGATTGTCAAAGAAAACTTTGTAGCTGCAGTAAATTTATTGTCACTTTTCGACACATGATTCAAACTTTTAGAACGCCATTTGACTTTCATCCTTATTCTTCCACTGATATGTTTTAAATTTGTTAAATATCAAAGAGTGGCGCCATCTAATAGATCAAAGGCCAAAGGTATGGCGGCATCGTTTCGAGCGATAGCGCCATAACCTTTAGCCGATGCCTGGTAAGATGGCGTCATTCTTTGATATATAACTAATTTAACACCTATCAGTGAAAGAATAAGGATCAAAGTCAAATGGCGTTTTAATCATGTGTCGAAAGATTGCAGTAAATTTACTGCGGCTACAAAATTTCCTTTGACAATTCACCTCCATTTCAAATTCTCTTCGCTATTACCCATAACCTTCGACAAGGCGTGACGTTAAAAGGGTTAAGTAGGTAAAGTAATTTAACTTGGCGGTATTCTAGCAGTGTTGTATGTGGTGCAGGCGGACAACAGCCCAAAGAGAAGCCGATGGTGATCGTGGACATGCGCGAGTTCCGCTCCGACCTGCCGGCGCTGCTCCACCGCAAGGGCATACACGTCGAGCCCGTCACCATCACTGTGGGTACCTGTTTATTATTACATTTAAATAGTCTCATCTCCAGATTTAATGTGTTTTTAACCATAGAGACTATACATCTCTATTGTATTGTATTAATTATTTATTTTAAGATTATTATAATGTAATGTTTACCCAGGTATTGGCTGTTGTATTTATAAATGTTGTTATGTATTTTTCATGTCACTATATGATGTTACTATAAATGTTGTATTGACTTGTAAAAGAGCCCTTGAGGCCTACTTGCAGAATAAATTTTTGAATTTTTTGAATTTGAATTTAGTTAGTTAGTTAGTACGGATAGTTTTCAGACTATATTACGGAAAAATATAGTCTATTAATATTATTATAGGACATTAGTACACAAATTGACTAAGTCCCACAGTAAGCTCAATAAGGCTTGTGTTGAGGGTACTTAGACAACGATATATATAATATATAAATATTTATAAATACTTAAATAGATAGAAAACACCCATGACTCAGGAACAAATATCCATGCTCATCACACGAATAAATGCCCTTACCAGGATTTGAACCCGGGACCATCGGCTTCGTAGGCAGGGTCACTACCCACTAGGCCAAACTGGTCGTCGATGGAAGTCTCATTACTAAGTCGTGTGAGATGTAGTCCCAACAGCATTCTAAAGGAAATTGCTAATAGGTTCGACTGTCCGATGTTAAAGCACTGGACCGAGCTAATTAAAAGTGTTGCGCAGTTTATAATATAGATATATTATATGATGTATCAATGTAGGTATATATATATATATATATTGTAAATTGGCTCATCTTGTTTAAATTATATTTATAAATACTAATACTTGGTTAAGATATTTTCTTTTTGTACTAACACTCTATGGATACATTCTTCTTCCTCGCGTTGTCCCGGCATTTTGCCACGGCTCATGGGAGCCTGGGGTCCGCTTTACAACTAATCCCAAGATTTGGCGTAGGCACTAATTTTTACGAAAGCGACTGCCATCTGCCCTTCCAACCCAGAAGGCAAACTAGGCCTTGTTGGGATTAGTCCGGTTTCCTCACGATGTTTTCCTCTAGCCTCGTAAGGCCCAAGGTCCTACCTATAGGACTTATTCAGTTCGATGAAATTTAAATCATATTCAATTAGGACAGAGTTGTATTTGTTTTGTTTCGTGAAATTTTCAAACAAAATAAAATCTACTGTATTCCGTGCACTATAGGTTCAAATTCCAGTGGCAAATTTTGGATTTTTCACTATGACTCTATGGATACATTGTTTGTCCGAAATAAATAAATGTAATATTATTATTATTAAATAACACATTGAAATAAAGAATAAAGAACGTAACTACAACAGAAGGAGAAGCCGATGGAGATCGGAGGTATGAGCTAGTTCCGCTCCGACTTATCACTCAGCTCATCACTAACACTGTAGGTATATTTTTTTCTTAATATATGGCATTTATTTCAGTTTATAATTTCTATAGTAGTGTTGAAATAAAAACAAATTAAAATATGTTCTGAAAATAATTTAATTTGTTCTAATACTTCCAATAGTACTGTAGGTATCCAGGCCGCACCAATCTACAAGGTTTTTCCAAAAAAGCCAAATATATTCCAATTAATCGAGCTTTGATGATTCATTTGAAGACAAGTAATATTTCCTGAAAGTGTAATCTAATTTGAACCTTAAATCGGAATGCTAAAGTTGAAATTCGAATGGCGCG
Source organism: Cydia pomonella (assembly GCF_033807575.1). NCBI lineage: Eukaryota > Metazoa > Arthropoda > Insecta > Lepidoptera > Tortricidae > Cydia > Cydia pomonella. Next base: position 36,680,160 of record NC_084704.1, read on the forward strand.
TATGTGGTCGATAAATCTTACTATGCCTGGGGTAGTATAATACTAAAAAGGGTTAAATCAATGTAACTGAAGCCGATGGTGTTCGTGGACATGCGTGAGTTCCGCTCCGACTTACCAACGTTGCTTCAAAAATCTAAAATCAAAAAGAAACTCAATCCTATTTTGCAAAACTATTGATAAAAATAAAGATAGTTTATTATTCAAGTAGGCATATTACACGCTTATGAACGTCAAAAAGGTTACACCGACTCTAACCCTACACCTCTGACCCGAGAAGATTTAACCCTTAAATGCGTGATTTTTTGTATAATTTCCTAATAAATTGAAATATTATGGATGGGTAATGTTATATAGATTGTGGAAAAAATACAGAAAAAAATCATAGTAATTAAAAAATATATATATATGAGGAGGGTATCCCAATATGAACCGACAAGAAACTCGGCGGGACACCTCTTTACTTTGATTCTTTCCCTGCCAATTTTGTCAACTATGGTATGGCTGCTAGACGTTGGCAAAAGACGTCATGTCACGTCGACAGAACCAATTATATAACTAAGTACTTTTATTATCTACTTTTTTGTCTTTAAGCTTTTGGTTTTTCTTATTGGTACAGCAAATCAAATCATCAAATCATCCACGTTGACGCGCAGATTTGCCAAATCTAACCTTTAATAACATGGCAATACGAGTCAAGGCACATGTCGTCGTGAATGACACGATCTATTGCGTTCAAAACTAGTATAGCCTCCTAAGTCCCCGCGTACTTATACAAGTACAAATTAAGGATAGCAGTTCAGACCTGACATTTTAACTACATAGATCGCGTAACTGCCTAATGGACTTACACAAGTACAAATTTTTCACTCCCTATTTACCGGGTAGTTTTTGTACAATGGCAATACTAACACGGTTATTCTTATTCCATAATCTATGGTCAATTCCGCCATGTTAGACAGCTGAAGTCAACTGTCAGTGTCAGTGTCACTTTTTCGCAAGATGGCTACTCGGTCGGGTCGTCGGCTAACACGAGGTAAGATAATCTGTTTATATCCAAGTAATCATTTGTTTTTTCTTTGATCTTATATATGAATTTGTGTATTTAAATGATGAATATTATAGAATAAATAATTTTTTTAAGAAAACTGTATATTTAAGGAGGTTTATGACCGGTCAAAACAATTTGTACTTGACGTGGTACGTTAGGCGTTTGTTACATAAGTAACTGTTTATAATTTGTACTTATGGTTGTACGTTCGGTCTATATTACAAGTGTATTATTTTTTCTTATTCTAGCGTTTGACGAAGAGCAAATAGCACAACTTCTCAATAATTCCGAATTCGAGGACCCGGATGATGAAGATGTGTTTATACCTGAACCTTCCCAACAATCAGATAGCGACTCTTCTTCGTCTTCGGAATCTGAAGATGGAGAAATAGAAGTTGCAGTACGTGGACGTGTATCTAATCGTCGATCTCAAAGTGCTCGTGGCCAACGAGGTGGGCGTGGCCGTGGTAGAAGCACAAGTACGAGGGCGCGACGCGGTGAAAGTGCTAGAGGGCGATCTAGTCCAGGTTTTGAACACCAAAACCCAACCTCCAGAGATGTAGAATGGAATGAAAATAATGACATGAAGTTTATTAATCCACCTCTGGTGCAACCTAATTACTTACCGATGTCTATAGACGAGAGTAGTTATTATAATAAATTCAACTTTATCGATAACTACATCTCCGATGAAGTATTAATATTGCTGACAGATAACAGCAACCAAACACATGTGAAAAAGACTGGCAAGAGCTTAAATCTGATGTTGAAAGAAACCAAGGTATTTTGTGGAATTACAAACACCAAAGGACAAACAACAAAGGTGCCGTCTCTCTGGATGTGATAAAAGAAGTTTATTTAAATGCTCTGATTGTAATGTAGCTCTTTGCCTGAATCCGACAAGGAATTGTTTCAGGACCTTTCATCTCCAAGCGAATTAATAATATCAAATATTAAACTTTTCTTGTCAAGTTCATTTGATAAAAATGTTTAATTATTAAGCTAATTACCATGTGATCTCTTAAACTCGGCTGTGATATTGCCCTTAAATGTCAATTAACTAGTTAGAGTAGTTAGTAAGGCAGATTGTTGTATTTTTTTTGTATTTTCCATTTTTATAGGTACAGTGTATACCATTATTCTCTGATTTATAAATGTTTATTATGCTTAAATTGTCTTTAAGACTGTGTCTATTAATTGTTTTTATAAGAAGAAAATTGCTTATGTTGTGTTAAAGTAAAAAAAATACTTAAGTGATGATAAGAGGAAAAATGTGATTTGTTTTTGATACTAAATAAAATCATTATTTTTTTGTAATTGATTTTTAATGTACCGTGTAAAAACCGAATGTACTCACACAAGTACAAAATATTTTCAATAATTTCCTTCTTAAGGAGGTGCTAACTACAACAAACATACCATAAAAAATAAAGGCAACAAGACTTCACTTCAAAATATCTCTAAAAACTACATATTTTTGTCTCGGTCTGAAGCACTATTCTTGGTTTGTACTTGGTGTAGTACAACCGGCAGATATGGCTACAGCTGTAGAAAAAACACAGGACTTAGGAGGTTAAAACGACATTTTACCTTCAAGTCCAGGGTCCGAGCCGAACATATGCGCGTCAAAAAACAAACCATGAATTTTTTAAGTTTGATTCTCTATTAATACAGGCTGACCTTAGCCATTGGACAAACCCTGAAATCCCACGTAGGGTTACTTCTCAGGAATGCTCTGACAGTAGGGAGGATATGCCGATTCCAGCTCACTTTAGGTATTTATCTCCCCCTCCCCCCCCTCACCCCCCCCCCCCACCCCCCTCACCCCCCCTCAACCCCCTCACCCTCCCCCACCCCCCCCCACCCCCCCCTCTCCCCCCCCACCCCCTCTCCCCCCCTCACCCCTCACCCCCCTCTCCCCCGCCCCCCTTCCCCGCCGCCGCCTCCCCCCCCCCCCCTTCCCCGCCGCCTCCCCGCCCTCCCCCGCCCCCTCCCCCGCCGCTGCCCCCTGGCCCCTGCGCCCCTTGGTAGTTGTGCATATATCCTCGCCAGTTGGCGCTACTTTCTATGTTTAAGGTATTTATCTCCCGAGGGAAAACTTCGCTAAAATAGATGGCACCACTTTGTACGTGTACGACAAACAAAAAGTGACGAGGTGGCCTCCAGTGGGGAAGGTCGGATTCGAACCAGCGTCTTTAGCTGACCGGGGCGTCTTTAGCCAGTTAACGTCATGAACCCCTAGGCCACCCCGTCACGGTGAAACTGGTCCTAATTTCTCGTTACTGGCTCAATTTAGGTATTTATCTCCCGACGTGTTGCATCAGCCGCCACCGTGGCGCCGACGGCCACCTGCAAATTCCTACGTGGGCGTCGAGGTCGATCGAGATAAGAGAGAGAATAAGTTAGATTTAAAATATGCATATATATATTTATATGTTTATATATTGGCGCTACTTTGTATGTATCTGACGCCACAGAGCACGTGTACGCGTCAAGGTCCAGGTCGATGGCATCGGCTTGCTCCAGGTGCGGTTGGTTTTGGAGCTTGTGGTCAACAAATATATGGACTTTGTACTTTTCCAACTGCCCAATAAGTTTGTTTTAAAATATGCATACGGGCATATTTGCAAGAGCACATAATATAGAGTGGTTAAAACCGGATAGAAAAATGTATATTTTCTTGAATACCTGGGTATTCGATATTTATCCAGGTACTAGTCGTAATGTTAAACATACATGTTTTTACTTACATTACGGGATGTTTCATGTTAATCTAAAAGTTGTAACTATTTCTAGTTACATCTGGTAACATTTACATCACACTTTTTAGAAAAGGGAGTTTCTAAACCTAAGTATGTCGTTAACTAGCAAAGTCGAGTATATCTGTATGTGAATAATAAATAAATATCGAATATCCAGGTATTCAAGAAAAATACATTTTTATATCCGGTTGTAACCACTCTATATTATGTAATAGGTATTTTTTAGCTGACCTAATTCCGATTCCTGGTACTGGTGAACTTATTTATACCACGTCGGTGGCAAATACTGTCCGCCTGATGATAAACTGTCACCGTAGCCTATGGATGCCTGCACCTTTAGAATTGTTACACGCGCATTGCCAACACTTTAAAAACCTATACACTGCTTTTTGAATTGGGAATGGGAAATTTCCTATAGCTCGTTGAACAATAATGTGGAGAAATGATCATGTATGCGCAGGTGTGTAGATAGATAGGTATACTGAAATAAAAAAAAAAGTTTAAAAGTGAATGAGTAATTATTTATTTACCAATAATTTAGCTATTTTACAATGTCCCCATGCAAGGGTTTTATTACCATTGTTCAAAATGAATCTCTTTTCATCTTTACCACAGAGAATTTTCTTTCTTCTAATTTGAGTGTACATATTGTGCTTATCACTAATCAAATTATACATGTTATCATAGAGAGTTTTACTCAAGTCTAAACAGGTATAGTATTTATTAAAATTTAACCTACGTACAGCAGCGGCGTTAACACCTTTGTTTTTTTTTATACATTTAATTTCGTTATTGTCATCCGAGTCTAATATATACGCATACATTTTTGCCCTTAACCCAACAAATTCTCGTATTATTCTTCCATTGTTTTCGTCCTTCATCATGCCCACAACCTTTTTATTGACTTGTGGTAAATTATATACGTTGTTTTGAGGCAAATCTGAAGTGTCAAATCTGCTTTGCAAGTCAGGTTTAATGTCTTCGTAAAAGTTATCTGTTTTGATATGATAAACAAAAGAGTCGGTGTCCGTGTATAAAAGGCTTACATTGTCACCGTATTTATTTAACATGTAATCATAGTGGAAGTTGTACATGATTTGTTTACTCAAATCTAATACACTAAAACCTACATAAATAGGTTTGTCGTATACAATTATGGTTTTGTTCATTTGCACAGCTACCAGTTCTTCAGAGAAAATAGAGGCACTGTAGAAATTTGGTCTGGAAATGTAACGATCGAGACCATATGTAGGTTTTGTTCGTTGCTTATATTCGCTGTGCAAAGTATCCCACTGTTTACACAACTTGACATCAACCCTTTTCTCGACATTTTCAATAGTTTTCCCGAATATGGAGTTATTCATGAGTTTAAAGAAATCTTTTTCAAAACTGTTTTTAGCTTGGACTCTCATTTGCGAATTTAAGTCAATATATGATTTTAGCCAAGATGATTGATTGAAAGTGAGAATTCTATGAATTTTCTTACAAATTAACCCTTTTTCAATATATAGTTTGAGGTTAGCATAGTGCACAACATAATTGGTTTTGTTATCGAATGTTAGCAATAACTTTTTAATTTTACCCTCAATTGGTAGTTTGGTTTCAGCACAGAAAGGGTAATCATTATGCAAGTCATGTAAGCTATGTGGATACTCCAAATCTACTTCCAATATATATCCAACATCAGAGTCTATCCGTTGTGTTGATATATCAACCAGTTTAACCTCGTCTTCACTCATCCACCTAAAGTTATCGATTGGAAGCGGGCGTCGCATGGCATCACCGTAAAGATTATTTATATCCAAATAGATGATAAAACTGCTGTCCTGATTCACGTCATAATCATGCATGAATATATTATTGGCCTTAGCATAGCGGTTTGACGCTTGACAGACACCACCTCTTATACCTTTCTTTATAAATTGAATCATTTCATAGTCCGTAAACAATTCTAGGCATACTTCGGTATGTTTCAACATGGCGTCCCAACTCAAACCGGGTGCAGTGACATATTGACACGGATCTAATTCATACGCACCTATACACACTTGTCTAAAGTTTTCAAACACTTCAGCCAATAATAGAACATCTGTCTTTAAATATAAGTCACAGTATTCACCCAGAGTTGTAATATTGAACGCATCCCAAACATCTTTTGCATGTTGGTAATCCTCATCGGAAATATTTAAGTCCGTGAGGCTGCTATAGAAGGCGGCCTGAGGGGGTAGCGCAGTTTCCTCAAGCCGCCTCCAGTCACTTACATACTCGTAAGGGAAAACTCCCTTACGCGTATGTAACTTCATATATTTCTCACGTTCGTAACAATTATCGGATGGTGGTAAGAAATTTGGTAGTATTTTGAATTGGTTTTAATTAAATTTGCCTCTAATATTACCCGTTAAATGACAATGATCAATTACATAAGCTTCATCATCTCCAATTTTTTTCTTGCAAATATGACATATATTGGAGGATGTGTTAGCACCGCTGCTGTCGCTGTAATTTTTTTTTGGTGGTACGACTTTTTGCAAGATTTTTATAATTCTATCAGCGTCTTCACGAATGCTCTGTATAAATTTCTCCACACAATCTTCACCGCGATAGATAACAAATTTGGATAAATTATTGTCATATTCACAATGAATATAATAGGAAAAACTACATGGCACATGTTTATGGGTGTTACAAGTAGCACTTGTAGTATTAGACTTTTCATTAGCTAATGAAACTAAAATCGATTCAAAGTCACCATAAATTACAAATGGCACTTTCATTTTATTTTTATAATTTTTGAAACGTAAGTATTTATTATTAGGCTTAGGTAGCTCTACAAGTGTCTCCCCACAACCAATTGCTCGGTGTCGATCTAGTTTATTTTTATTTGCAAAGGGGTGTAAACACCCATCACATATCCATGTTGTTTTTCCATGCTTACTAATTTGCGAACTCACTAAACGAGACAAATTTTTAATCCAACAATAATGTGAAACATCACCTCTCTCAAAATATAACAAATTTACATGATTTTCGCAAGACATTTTCGAAATACGTAGAGGTACAATAGTCAGACCCCTGTCATCCCTTTTCTTATCTGTATCAATACCATATACATTAACACTGATTTTATTTAATTTTTCAAACTTTTTAATGTCCGAGAGACAAACCGGATCTTTTATACCTGTCACGTTAAAAATGTCTGTATAATGTGGGTACGATGAGGGACGATCACTGTTTTTATCAACTGGATAGAGAGCACTAATGATGGCCCAATAAAAACACTTGTTATCACGATTTTTCACGTTAACACATGCATTCTTCGATTGCACCTCGGGTGGCAGTGGTATATATGTAGATCCTTTGAGTGGTTGATATTTGTTAACGTTGACGTTGAGAAACTCAATCTTCTCGAGACCCCAACCGCTGTCCCTTTCGTCGAAATCTTCACATTTTTTGGAAATACACAAGGATATTTGTTCAAAATACGATGGAAAATCCATACAGTCTTTATGCAGAGCCACGTTTTTTGTGTTGAATGACTTTAGATCACGTATCACTTCACCTTCAGCATTGGTTTTCACAAAAGTACCAAAGAGTTCAACATTTATTTTTACATGTTTATGTGTTTTTAGTTCAATGGTAATCAGCTTTTCAAGCGTTTCTCCAATATTCAACAAATACATTTTAGGATCCAAAATGTCTGCACTCCCATTAATCCGGTATGTAATTATTCTGCACTTGAAGGCACTGTCAACAATGTAAACAGCACCGTCGGCAGACTTTTCTTGTGCACAAAGCAGGATGTGGCGGTCACTTTCCGAATGAGATATCAAACAGTTTGATAATACATCTTCGTTACAAAAGTTGCAATGATGTAACAACGCCATGGTGATGCTTCAATTCACTCGCTCAGACAACGGTACGGTCGTGCCGTGAGGCGGGCTGCGGGCAACTAAGTGAGTTGCATCATGCCATGCGCTGACGTCTGCGGTGCGCGGCGAAGCGGGGAAGGGGAGCCTGGCCGGCGACGCGCCATGCGACGCCCACACATGATTTGCACGTGTCGACACAGAGTGACTCATTATTGCATCATCGGGCTTGACTGAGAATGGTTATAGAAAACGGGGATTTCCCGTCGACCAAACACAAGTGAATGATTACATATCTTCAAGTATACTCTGGTGAACCCACTTTGTGAGTAGAAAAAAAAGACGTAATATTCAATTATTACTGCGCGTTATTACTGTACAGCCTACAATTGCATTGGTGTAGGGGAGGAAGAAAGATAAGGGTTCTATGTTAAAATAAATAATAAATAGGTTAGTTATTGTTTTTTATTTTTATTTTCATGAAACTTTAACCGTTTCAATTGAAAATATAGGTATTACACAAAATATCGGTGGCATAACACTTGATTTCAGAGTCGACAATATCGTTTACATTGCACAAACTACCTATAATATTGCGTGCATGTTGAACATTAGCGGGGTGATATATCTTGAAATGTTTCTTGAAGAAGTTGAGACGGTTTTCGTAGGTAGACTTTATTTTGTTCAAGTATCCGATACGTGCGTTAATACACTCCATAACACATTCGATATGACTCCATTCCATGTGGTTTATCACCAAGGGGTGTGTGTTCGTCACCGGTTCATTGTCACAGCTGAGTAAAAGTAACGGTACAGGAGAGATACACATCCGAAGACGATCGCACTGAATCAGCTCTGGTGAAACACACATTGGGCTATGAAAGAAGTTTCCAATGACGTCAACTTTTTCCGCAAACATTGCATTCCATTCTTCACAGGTGAGTTCATAATGGCCATTAAAACTGACACAGGTATGTAATCTGATTTTAGCTTGAATAAACTGCAACTTTAAGTATACATGGATATTTGCAATCGGAGCACTTGCACCAGCAGGACAGCGTTTGAGATTGTAGACACTCTTGCTCAGCTCACAGCAACCATCACCAGCACCGGAACAATCAATCGACGGTGTGTAAGAAGGTAAAAAAATGTTTGAATAATTCATTTTTTAAACGTATTTTCAAAGTTCCAAGACACGTTTACAATTGAGGGTGGTCAATGCTCTACTGAATGATTTTACGTGTGGCACTGGTGAGAGCGTTGTACTCAAACAGTGAATCATTGATAATGAGACAGTATGCCGTGGTGTTGGCAGGTACATTCTCTTTAAACTCCATTTCCAATTTAATATCAATAGCACCAGCTCCCGAGTTGAAGCTGTCACACTGTCTGGACGTGTCAATGACTATTAATGGAGAGTGTGTCTTGTAATGAGCATAATTTACTTGAGGGCTGGTATGATCACGGCTGTAGTACGATCGTTGGAAATTGGTAAATGCGTCATATAAGAGCGCATAGTTGTTTGTTTTAAATTCAGCCGAAAAAGGATCGTATGGATAATACTGTGCGTTCAAATACACCCTGCAATTGGTAAGATTACAATGGTCGAATATACTCATATCTTTGGTCTTGTCGTTCCTGCGTGCCGTTTGGAAACCAACAATGAGATAGCGAGGTTTCTCCAGCTGAGTACTAGTCTTGATGCACCAAATATGACGTTCTGAGGAAGGTAGTACGGGATATTCATACAGTTCCCACGTGCGGAACGCTATCTGAACTGGTATGCTGCCCTCAACATACGACATTAAGCGCAGTTTCTCCTTATCAGATACTTTTATGACTGGCATCCTCCATGTGACACGAGTGATTTCAATCTCACCATTTGGAGTCGGCGGTTTTGGTACCGTATTCGGATCAACGGGTGCTAAATCTAAACAGTTTACATCTATACTGGCGCGATTTAATATCAACTCGTGTTTCCCATTCATTATTACCTTCTTGTAATCCTCGGCGAAACCCAAGAAATGAGATAGTGGTATGGTTAATGTAAACTTGTCATGTATCTTTTTAGCACCAACTTCCCACCCCGCAGTCTGAAGACTATGGTCCATTTCCTTGGTGTATGAGATTAGTCCCTTAATGGTGGATGTGATGCCGCAGTTTCTCGCTCGATCAATCTCCACACCGTTCAATTCATAACGAATGTCTTGAAATAAAAAAGCAGCACCATTGTTGACCAGTAGACAGCCTTTCTCCACAGTGCCTTCCACTAATATTTGACTTTGACTCGGTAGTAGAATTAGATCTTGACGGTTGATACATATGTGGATGTTATCGTTGTTTTTGAAAGAGTCATTATACGGAGTGTATGGGTGAAATTCTATACTTTCTATACTGTCATCGAATAACACCTTCTCACCAATGTTTAAGATAGATGACGAGGACATACTTTGAAACCGATACTCTGTAAAAATGTACTGTTTTCTCTAGTCAATTTCCTTGGTTGTTGTTGTTTTTGTAGTGACTGCCGCTGTCTCTCGTTAATACGACGAGTTGTAGTAGTTCTCTCGACGAGAGCAAGATCTCGACTAGTTGTGAAGGTGTTGTTACCAAGGCTTTTATTGTTATGTATAATCATTTTTTTTTTTACTTTTTACGAATATGCAAACGAAGTGCAATGCTTTCACCTCGGAAATTTACCGTATTACCGTGCTCGTTTACAATGCGCAATTCAATGTTTTGTATGCGATTGTTACTCTTCTTGACGGGTAGATATATAATATTGGTAGGTTGTTCAATAATTTGGTAGCCGGGCGGGACGTCAGGTGAAAACTCGTGTAAAACATGTGACGGCTTGTTGTTTACGAATGAGCCCTCCACAATATTGCACTCTATTCTTATAGTGTTTGTAATGATTATATTAATTGTTTTATCCGACCAATGTGATGTTTTTGCTTTAAGCTTTTTCGCTGAATAACCAAACAATGACCCTATGCTGTTTGGTTTGCCAAAGCGAATATCATACTTTGGCGAGAATATCATACACTTGGAGGTATTGTTATTTACAAAGATATCCACCAATTTTTCACCATCACCTTTAGCCCTCTTTGTCATTTCCTCGTTCAAGAGGTGTATTATACTGGAGAGCTCGTATGAACCTTCAGGAATTGCGATTACATCATCCCCATAGTGAAACATATTATTGCTCTTATCAACATTAGGAATAGTGTTGAAAGTCTTAAAGTACACGAGAGCACACTCGTAAAAACCATCATTGTCCAATTCTAGAGCCGGTTGAAAGTCTACATTCAACACAGGCTCGTTACCGCTCAGACTTATTGTGAATGATGTCATAGACATGATACTGACGGGTAGACGATTAATGTAAGAATGAAACTACGCATGTAATGCTCATTATATTTATTTAAAACAAACGCTTAGCATTGGTACACAGGAAGGCCAAACATAAGTGTCCACAATTTACAGTATTAAATTTCTGTAATCGATTGTAATTATACTCTACTCGCATGTTGCGCTGTTGTTTGGTACTAGCGGAATCATTTATATAATCAATAAACTCTCGAGGTGGTCTCAAATCACCAAAGCTATCAAAATATAGACAATAATTACCCTTTTTCGCATAGGCACACCAATGTGTACCTTCACCCTGCTGAGAGTCTAAATTGATAATACCAGTTTCATAATAGTGAGGTTTCTTTGGGAGATTATCTCGCATGAAAACACCCCTAAAGTAGGGGATTTTCTCTCTACGTGCAAATCTCACAATGTCCACATCGGTGAGAGCTTGACCAATCGGAGGTAAATCTAATTTCTTGTTTTTTTTTTTTTCGCCACTTTTGCAGTTGCCGTTACTGTTGCTGCTGCTGCTGCTGCTGCTGCTTCATTAGCCGGTGTAATGTAGAGTCCCATTCCACGTTTATAAGGTGCTAAATATAAACCTCTACCGACAATCTTGCTTTCATTATTATTATTATTATTTCTATTCCTGACCATTTCATAAATATTTTTAGCAGCAGTGGTAACACCGCCGGCCAAAGTTCCCGTGGCTGCTAAAGCACCCAGTAGCGGTATCAAAGCTGGTAGGAAACCGCCTCTCTTAGGTATTGGAATGACTCGCTGTTTCTGTTGTCCCTTAACAATTTTCCCTTTAACAAAATGTTTAGCAGCTTTTACACCCACTTTTAGTAGTGTATTAGTAGCTGTATCCTTCTTTTTCGCAATGTGTTTTTTTACAGCATCACGACTTGCTTTAATGACTTTAGATATGGGAATCATACCCATACCGTGTTTAACTTTATATTTCATAATCTTATCTACCGCTAACGCGGCAATACGTTCACCAATTGAATTGTTACCACGCCAACGATTTTCAGCAGCTTGGGCCAATCGCAAATCTGCTTGATGACGTCCCTCCAATGTTTTATCACGTGAGTAGGCAATATCGTGTAATTTACAAGCTTCGTCAAGCGGATTCACACCGGGATCGTTGCGAGCCAATCTCTCCTTCAATCTAGTACCGGGACCGCAATAATTGTAACCGGGTATGTGCGCTTCGAATGGTAGATTATTAATTAAATTATTTATAATACCCCCACCGCTACTATGAGATCGCAGTCGTCTAGGTCGTTTGGGATTATGCTTAACACTAACCCCGCCAATGTGTGTTATCATTTCAAGTATCTATACTTGACTGTGTACGTGAGTATAAAGTATGCCTATATATCTATATAATATTTAAACCTTTGAAATTTGATCATGTATGTGTGTATGTGTGAGTATAAAATACATGTCCTAACGATTTGATACATCACAGTGAAATGAAGCTTAAAAAACAAAACACGTCACTGGCTATTAAAGATTGGAGTGTTGTGCTAGATGATAATGTGAAACCAGCAATGACTCATCGCTCCCTTAAACATGGCTCGTTGCTGGCGAATAACATTAGATGTCTCATCTGTGGACCTTCCAACTGTGGCAAGACAAATGTTCTGTTGTCTCTGCTCTTACATCCGAACGGTGTAAAGTTTCATAATGTTTATCTTTATTCGAAATCATTGAATCAACCTAAATACAAGTTTCTGAGTGACGTTTTAGAGCAAGCGGGTGACATACCGTTTCACACGTACAATGATAAGAGTCAAGTCGTCCCACCGGAGGAAGCTGCGGAGGACAGCGTCATTGTATTTGACGATGTGGCTTTGGAAGATCAAGATGCCATTCGTCAGTACTTTGCAATGGGACGTCATCGTTGGTTAGATTGTTTCTACTTATGCCAGACATATAGTAGGATACCTAAACAGTTGGTACGTGATAATGCCAATCTTATATTGCTATTCAAACAGGACGAGTTGAATTTAAAACATGCCTATGACGATCACGTGAACACCGATATGGGTTGGGAAAAATTTAAGGAAATTTGTCGCGAGTGTTGGCAGAAAAAGTACACTTTTTTAACAATCGACAAGGAGAGAGACATTAATAAGGGTCGATATCGTAAAGGATTTGACGTTTTCATTATTGTATAAAATTTTGTGTCATCTCCGGTTTATTATCAGTTTTATGTTGTCAGCTACTGAAGAACAACGTCGTTTAATTTATATCCTATCAACATATTAGCATCGGCCGTACCAAAAGCAGCAGCAGCAGCAAAAGCAGCATCAGCACATACACTATAAAATAAAATATGTTTGGTAATAAAAAGTTGAAACGGAAACTCGTAGATTCCATTGAGAGTGTAAAGAGAAAAGTAAAAGCGTTGCGAGCAGATAAAACTTTGCTTGACACTTCGCTAGCTCAAACCTTTGAACCAATTACAAAACCGCTCAATGTTTTAATGACTAAAGCTTTAGAATCTAAAGGTAATAATAATAATGATGACAATGCTAAACCAGCAGTAATGAATAACCCCCAGCTCCCTTTGATAAAGACCTCCACACCATTGTCAAAACATTCACGTAAAAGGAAATATCTGATTAAAACCGAAGAACCCAATAGTAAACTGATTAAGTGGAGTAATAATCTTTTTACAAAAACACAACAGTTTGATGATGCTGCTGATGATGATGATGATGAAGATGATTCTAATGATGATGCTGATAATGATGATGATGATGATGAAAGAAAAACAGAGGGAGATGAAGAGTTTAGCGATGCTGAAGATATGAAGTCGGCTCTTGAATTTGATGAAGGTGGTGGTGGTAGTGGTAATAGTAGTATTGATGATCTACAAAATAAATATATGAAACATCTTTTAAAAACATCAAAAATACCATTTGGTGTTTATCTCAAGGATAATAAAATGCATATTGGTAATAGTCGGGTTAAAATCATTGATGACGTGTTACATATTAAAGATTCACGATTCAACCTAACTCCTGGACTGTTGGAACTTATCTTTAAAAGAATACCAAACAAGAATATAGTTTTGAGAAAAGATGTAGAGGATTACAATAATATTTTAGACATTACAAACGCTCATCGTAGAGGATTCTCGCCAAACGGCCAATTGAGTGGAGATAGAAGTGTAAAATATCAATGTTACATTAAACAACCACAAGAATCAAAGAAACATAAAGAAGGTGGATGTTTGAACTCTGGTAGAAGAGATGTATTAACAACTAAAACTTTTTATCCTAAAACTGATTATATCTATTGGGATGATCCCAACGAACTGGTGAGCCGTTTACAGCTTTTGATAGCATCACAGAATGCTGGCAACACCTCTCATTCGAACGAGATCAATGCAATCGTTGAGGAACTGACTGAGAGCGGTATAATTTTAAAGTAAGAAAACAGACCCTCTTCTGTTTTAGCTGTTTTTAAACCTGTTCTGAGCTGTTATCTAATAAAACAGACATGTTTTGTAACTAAGCCTCTCCCCCCTTGCTACCTTGTTATAAATACCGATGAGGCCTCCCCCATCGTCCACTTTCACAATGCCTCTTAACAAGTTTGGACAATACTTGGGTAGCGAGTCTACAATCCGTGACGACTTGAAAGTGGAACGAGATTTAGTAAATTTTGAAAATAGACGGGTGGCAGGAATTCATAAATCTTTTCTTAAAACTGATGCTATTTGTAGGGCTGAATTGGATGAACAAGTAGTATTTTTAAACACAAAGCTAAAGGCAAATATTAAAGATATAAAAGATTTACGGGTAAAGGTTGAACAATTATCAGCTAGAATTACTACACAAACACACGCACCACAACCAGCCCAAACACCATCAGCAACGGCAATAGCTCCAGGAAAGCGATTGAAGAAAAATGAGTAAAGCTCAAGTGGTCAACGAGATACACAGGTATGCGAGAAAAACATTTCCACGTCGTCGATTCATTCAGAGGGGGCTCGATGACACATGGCAGATTGATCTAATTGATATGCAAAAGTACTCCAAGGATAATAACAACTACAAGTACATTCTAGTGTGTATCGATACCTTTTCCAAATACGCTTGGATGCAACCGCTAAAGTCTAAGAGCGCTGAAGATGTTACAAAGGCAATGAGCAGAATTTTGAGTGAAAACGGGAGAAAGCCCAAGAATATTCAATCAGATGATGGAAAAGAGTTTTTCAATGTCAAATTTAAATCGCTCATGAAACATCATCATATCAATCACTACTCTACCTATAGTGTCATGAAAGCTTCCATAGTGGAAAGGCTAATTAGAACCTTAAAACATTGGATTTGGAAACAATTTAGCATGAATGGTTCCTACAAATGGATACAGCTGACAAGTGAAGTGGAACAATATTACAATAACAAACTGCATCGTACTATCGGTATGGCACCGGCGAGTGTGAATAAAAACAACTCTAAACAGTTGTTACATAAAGTCTACAATCACATTAAAGTCAAACCACGTGCCAAGTTCAAGGTCGGTCAACATGTGAGAATTAGTAAATATAAATCCACTTTCGCCAAAGGCTACACCGGCAATTGGACTACGGAAATATTTACAATAACTAAAGTGCAAACTACTAATCCAGTGACCTATTTACTTCAAGACGCTAATCACCAACCCATCTCTGGATGTTTTTATGAACAAGAGTTGCAGAAAACTAAACACAATGACATTTATCTAGTGGAAAAAGTTTTAAAGCGTCGTGGAAATAAAGTGTATGTAAAATGGCTTGGCTTAAATGAAAAAAGTTGGATAGAAAAAGATAACATTGTGTAACTATTTTACTCAATAAATATTCATTTACTCCAAATCAATGAGGTTTCACTCAATAAAACATTCCTATATTCAGTAATATGAATTTATTATTAATACGTGTACATTAAAACATTTACATTCGCAGCGAGCTAACAATTTAAAATTAAACAATGACAAGGAATAAATGCATCATCACCTTAATATGTACGAGCATTCTTACATTTAGGTTCACATTCATAATCACCGGAAGCTATTATGTTTGGACCTAGCACACAAAATATTACATTGATTAAATAATTAAAAGATTTAGTATTGAACACCACGCGTGAAAATAGTTCCGCTGTAACGCCACCTAATAACGCAATCCAGTCTTGATAGTTGATTTGAGCATCTCCCACTATCTCTTCTACGTCATCGTTTAAATCGTCCCACATTACAATTAACGGGTAAATATGACAATCGTCATGGTGACCTTCCATATACAATCGTTTTAACAATCTCGCTACTTCCGCTCTAAATGTGTGAAATGGCATGGGGAGGCGCCATCTATTAATCAGAGTATTGTTCTGGAACGCTTTTATCCACTTGCTTTTACATCCTTGATAAAAAGATTTCATTTCATCGCTCGTATCGCTCTCAGAAGCGCTCTCTAGGCAGTTTGTTTTTCCCTTGTCCCCATCGTCTTGTTTTAACAGTGCCTTTGCTGTTGCCATCGGTTGTGGTCCGGGTGACGATTGCGAAGTGGAGCTGCTACAGCCACCGTCACAGCCGCCGCCGCCGCCGCTTGTGGTGGTGGACAACCAGCACTGGCAGCACCAAGTGGTGATGGTATTGTTGTCGGCTGGGGAAAATATAATAAAAATATTGTTATTATTTATATTAAAAGTAAGCAAGTATTCCTAATTGAGAACATAGGGGATAGGTCGAAAGTGATAGATTATTTAAACTACACAGACAGAACAGAGGTGAAATACTCAAATGTTAATCTGAGTATAATACAACTATACTTACATTTGGTATGTGATGAAGCTTGCGGATCCATGATTTCAACGCAATATTCGTTGTGACACTGTAGTGGGAATATGGTTCAACATGCTCTTTTATAGCAGAAAAATTCAGTGGAGGGGTGGGGTGTAGACGGGCGGGCGGGGCGCATGTGGTAAAGAAACGTGTGAAACGGTTCTCATGAACTATATGAAAAGAGGAAAAGATTTGTTTGTTAAGTTATCGTACAGGAAACGAAACTACATTATTTTGTAATAATTAAAATATAAATATATGTACTTACCTCAACTTTCGGTGCAAACTGAATCATCTTTGTCGAGCGAGGTCAAATGTAGTCATTTACATTATTGCTCAACGAGCTATAGGAAATTGGCATCGATACATGCGAATTTCACATAACGCCTAGTCTCACTACGATTGCATATATAGTCGAGAAATTAGGACCAGTTTCACCGTGACGGGGTGGCCTAGGGGTTCATGACGTTAACTGGCTAAAGACGCCCCGGTTAGCTAAAGACGCTGGTTCGAATCCGACCTTCGCCACTGGAGGCCACCTCGTCACTTTTTGTTTGGGGGGGGGGTGTGAGGGGGGGGAGAGGGGGTGGGGGGGGGGGAGAGGGGGTGGGGGGGTGGGGGAGGGTGAGGGGGTGAGGGGGGTGGGGGTGAGGGGGGGGGGGAGGGGGAGATAAATACCTAAAGTGAGCTGGAATCGGCATATCCTCCCTACTTCTGACGTTAATATTTTTTTAATTAGATCAAAAGATAAAAAAAATTTTTTTTCGAACAAAAGTTATTTACGATAATCGACAACAAAAAGAAACACACTGTGTTAATCTTTGGCAGTGTTTTTGACAATTTGTTCGAAATATTTGATAATAATGACATTTTTCAAAAGTCCGAAGCTTATTAGTGTCATAAATAAAAAAGATAATCAAAAAGGTTGAAGAAGGTTCCATACTATTCTTTGAGGATATTACCTTAGGAGCTACTAACACATACAGGCTGCTCCAAAGTAAAAAATGGTAATTTGTTAATTTCTTCGAAACCGCTACACCGGCTGTTATGATACTTTGTACAATGGTTCTAACTACCCTAATGCATATGTACATTTTGGCTTTGTCCAATGGCTAGGGACACACTGTATATTCCGTGAGACTCGGAGAGTTAAAATAGATATCGGTTACCGGGAGTGATTAGTGTTAAAACCTGGAATTAAAATTACGTGATAATTTCTTAAAAACTTACCTACAAAAATTGTATCATGCGATAGAGAATAATTTAGAATTTTGTAGGATACAATTTGTGTAGGTAGTTTAAGAAATCTACGGCTAAATCTCATTCCAGGTGTTATCCCTTATTCCCCCGGTTGACAGTCCGTATTTTCTTCAGATCGGCGACTACATCCTAACCCCAGACACATGTGTGGAGCGCAAGTCCATCTCCGACCTGATCGGCTCGCTGAACTCGGGCCGGCTGTACACGCAGGCAACGCACATGTGCCGCTGTTACGCGCGCCCTGTCTTACTCATCGAGTTCGATCAGAACAAGCCCTTTAATCTACAGGTAGGCATTCTTGAATCTTGTATATTTATCTACCTTTAATTTATATTAGTCATATAAGCCTGACCGGTAATCTACATTATCAATAAACTATAAGTCATGGAAGGTAGAGGTAAGGAATGAAATCTCCATAGGCAGAACTGTTGCAAAAATGTCCAGCTGTCTATACAGCTATAAATAATAGTTCCAAAACTCTCCAGAGTAGCTAAGAACCTAGACGTTATAGACGGTGTAAAGTGCGCTGTCTATGATTTGATTTTTTTTTCTCAAATATTCTAGGTATTGTAGCGCCACCTATTTAAGGTTTTTTGACTGACACTTTTTGGTACATGGAGATTTTATTCCTTAGGGCTAGCGCGCACGAGTTGTCTCCGCAACTATCTTATCTCTCACATCAAGTCTATGAGTTAGTATGAAAGTGCGCGCAGTAGCGACGCGACGACCGGGACACATTTTTGTCCGCGGATTAGATGACAAGTCCGCGACACAACTGCCTTCTCTATTGATTTCAGTGCAAGTGCGCGCACGGCGTAAAAAAAGTTGCCGGCCGGCCAGTTGCCACTCAACCGCCGCGGCGACAGCACGTCTTTTTTGGATATTTCTTTTATGCTCCCGGTTTCATAAACATTATACAATGTGTCCCTAGCCATTGGACACAGCCGAAATGGACATATGCATTAGGGTATTTAGAACCAGTGTACAAAGTATCATAACAGCCGGTGTAGCGGTTTTGAAGAAATTAACAAATTACTATATTTTACTTTGGAGCAGCCTGTATGTGTTAGTAGCTCCTAAGGTAATATCCTAAAAGAATAGTATGGAACCTTCTTCGACCTTTTTGATTATTATTTTTATTTATGACACTAATAAGCTTCTGACTTTTGAAAAATGTCATCATTATCAAATATTTCGAACAAATTGTCAAAAACACTGCCAAAGATTTAACACAGTATGTTTCTTTTTGTTGTCGATTATTGCAAATAACTTTTGTTCGAATTTTTTTTTTATCTTTTGTTCTAATTTAAAAAAAATATTCATGTCAGAGCATTCCTGAGAAGTAATCCTACGTGGGATTTCAGGATTTGTCCAATGGCTAAGGTCACCCTGTATAAAATTTTCCTTGTGTCAGTCTATTACACCATAATGGATGTATCCAATATTACTTGTTTCGCTGTCCCCTTCGGTTTTCACAGACAAGTGCACCGACCACAACCATCTGTTTGAAATCCATTTTGACTAATGCGGAAAATTAGAAAAAGTTGCGTTGCTGTCGCTCTCGTGTGCGTATCATTCAAATCCGAAGAGAGACATAAAAAGTTGCTCGCGCATGCCCTTACAATGATAACTGATTGTAATAGAAAAAAAAAAAAATAATAAAAAAATAAAAATAAAAATCATTTATTTCAGACCTTGGTCCATACAGTGTTAGTACGACTTACTCTAAAAATTATATTAAATTATTATTGAAATAAATTAAACTTACGATATTTTAGGGCTTAAACTTACAATATTTTAGGGTTTAAAACTGGAGCCAGGCACATACACTAGTAATAACTAATAGTATAACTAATAAAGTCGAACAAAAAAAATTTGCTCCTTATTTTGACATCCAAAACAGGTTGCGATTACTGCGCCATGTATTTTTTTTCCGAAATGGCTTTTACTCGTCGCCAATTTTAGCAAGGTGGATTCTGCCAATGTCGAGGTGCGCCATATGTTTTGCGGTCACTGAACTAAACGTCAACTTTTGACAATCAGTGTTACCGCAAAATGTATGGAGCTGTACTGCGCTATCTCGTCTACCTATCAAATGCGAAGCAAGAAATCGTCTTAGATTTTACGTATCTTAGTCAATAAATGTATTTTTGCCCTTACTGTTTGTGGAAATACAACAAATAGAAATACTTTATTCGTCGAGCATAGGTGTATACAACATGATACTGCGTTATGATGGTTATATATTTTTCATCTCTCCTATTCGGAAAGTTCACGTTTCATAGGCTGATTGTCGGGTGGAAAATTGCATTTCCCGTAAAGTATGGTTCCCGTAAGTAGGTGTAAAGTATTTTTTTTTTTTAATTTGTACTTCGAGCAACGGCTAACAGCTATATATGCGATAGTATTCAGTTAAGAACTCTCATATTAGCTTTCGCATTTTCAGATCAAGTATTATCGAAATTAAATGTTTATTGCATTGCATTATTAAAAATGTATGTACTAGTATTTAATATTTAAATATATGAAATATTTCTTAATAAATCAATATAAATGACGATGAATGTTTAAAATATTATCATTACATTACATTCATTCATTCAGTTTCGATTTTTTAAAGGCGCGTATACATTAAGGCCGTTTCAGACAGATCCTAATTAACTAAAATATCTCGGGTGATATGGTTCACTTTCCACCCTTGGTTAACAATCTACTATGCTTGTTCCACTACGTCGTACTCAAGGGCATACGAAATTATGTTTCATTTATAATATCAATTAGCATGCACCATGTACAATTTACAAACAGACAGAATGCTATGTGTATCGCAGGGACATTTCGTGGGTTCAAGCGACATGTCGGGCGCGGACATCCAGCAGAAGCTGCAGCTGCTCACCATCCACTTCCCGCGCCTCAAGCTCGTGTGGTCGCCGTCGCCCTACGCCACCGCCGAGCTCTTCCATGAACTCAAGGTCATTCTAAACTCAACACCAGACACCATTTTACCCCTTGAACGCCAAGCCTAACGCGTGCGGCGCGTCATTGTGAACCTTGTTCGAATGTACGAGGGTTGATATTAGGATATAACCGCGCGCGTATGGAAGGTAGAGGCAAGGAACAAAATCTCCATATACCAGAAAGTGTCCGACAAAAAACTATAAATAGGTGGCGCTACAATACCTGGAATACTTGAGAAAAAATCTAATCATAGACAGCGCACTTCACTCCGTCAATAACGCCTAGGTAGCTACTCTAGCGCTACTTGGAGAGATTTGGAACTATTATTTATAGCTGACAGCTGGACACTTTTGCAACAGTTCTGCCTATGGAGATTTTGTTCCTTGCCTCTACCTTCCATACGCGCGCGACATCAGGTGACTTCTTTATCGGTCAATGGGTTAAATATAGAGACAGACCAAGATAAGTTGGCAGGGATTTTGACAGCCAGTGCAAGTGTTATTTTGAACGTAAAACTTCTATTGGTTGGGGAGCACAAGACATTTTTGGAGTCACTCGAGCGCGTCAGATTAAGATAGGGCGGGAGGATTGCATCCTGTTGAGTACCTCCACCAATTATGAGTCCTTGAAACCGAGCCGGAAGCCCAGAATAGCCCGTCAAAAAAAAAATGCCACCTTGAAATATTCGAGCGCGTCAGATTAAGATATGGTGGATTAATTACTCGTTAAATAGTGAATCTGACGATTTTAGCGATCCGTAAGCGAGTGGCAGGGTCACAAAGTTGCAAAAAAATCTCGACCTTGACTTGCTCGAGCGCGTTCGATTTTATTTTTACTCTGAAGAGAAATAAAAAAAATTGCCGATTTGCGCAAGCCGAAGTGTCAAAAATAGTTTATGATATACAGTGCGCCCAGCACTTTTTTCCTTTCACTTTTTCGCTTTCTCTGGCTCCTATTTGTAAATTAAGCGCACAAATCATTCAGAAATGTTCAAACTGTATCTCTTGATTTTGGTCTACTTGACGGCATTTTACGCAGTTTAATAGACACAAAAAAGTTTACATTATAAAAATATAAGCCTAGAATTTTTAAAATTATCATTAATTTTTTTTTTTCAAATCGTCAGAATAAGGTTTCACACAACTGGGACATAAATCTGAACCTTTCTGTCTAATAATCTGTCAGTTCTGTCACGCTCGAGTATTTCAAGATGGCGGGTTTAATTTGCAAGGACACATTTAAATAAATAAATAAATAAAAATTAAAAATTTTGGACCCTTGTTTCAATCAATTTTGTTTAAAATCGAAATTTAACTTTTCAGCAAGGCAAAAAGAACCCGTCCGTGTCCGAGGCCATAGCGTTCGGCGGGGACAACACGGCAGACGACGTCAACTATGAACGCTACAACGTTCTGGTACACGACTTCGTGCAGAAACTGCCCGGAGTCACTAGCAAGAACTTAGCGCGGATCATGAACAAGGGGCAGTCGCTGGACCATCTGATAACTTTGAATAAGGTACTGTCATACACATATATACCTACCATACACATATATACTACCATACACATACCACACACATTCGTATCTGAAGCTGTGATCAGCAACAACACGGCAGACGATGTCGACTATGAGCGCTACAACGTTCTGGTACACGACTTCGTGCAGAAACTGCCCGGAGTCACTAGCAAGAACTTAGCGCGGATCATGAACAAGGGGCAGTCGCTGGACCATCTGATAACTTTGAATAAGGTACTGTCATACACATATATACCTACCATACACATATATACTACCATACACATACCACACACATTCGTATCTGAAGCTGTGATCAGCAACAACACGGCAGACGATGTCGACTATGAGCGCTACAACGTTCTGGTACACGACTTCGTGCAGAAACTGCCCGGAGTCACTAGCAAGAACTTAGCGCGGATCATGAACAAGGGGCAGTCGCTGGACCATCTGATAACTTTGAATAAGGTACTCATACACATACATACTACCAGACACATCCGTATCCGAAGCTGTGATCAGCAACAACACGGCAGACGACGTCAACTATGAACGCTACAACAGATATGGCGCCATTGCTCAAAACAATGACGAATTTTGATATTTAACACATATTTATATGAACTGTCGCCTGCGGTATTTCCGGACCGATACGACCAAACCTTCAAGAAAAGAGCGTACTCGCATCTTACAGGCTGGCAACGCACTTACAACCCCTCTGGTGTTGCAGGTGTCCATGGGCGGCGGTAATCACTTACCATCAGGTGTTCCGTCTGCTCGTTTGCCTCCACTATCATAAAAAAAATCAGTGAAAAAATAAGGATCAAAGTCATATGGCGTCATAAGTTTTAATCAGATGTTGAAAGATGGCTGTAAATTTACTATGGCTACAAAGTTTACTTTGACAATCGACCTTTATTTTCAAATTCACTTTGCTCAGATTATTAAAAAAAGACACTTTTGTAGAGTCCACTTTACAACCTTTTTGAATAACTGACGTGCTCGAGTAGCATTTTTTTTTTTACATTAAAAAAAATCTTTAGTCGCTTTCCTGCTCACTAAAAAATAAAATATTATACACCGTGTTTTTATTGGATTCCCTTAACTCCGGGGTATGGGTAAGTACGTTTGAGGAAACTAAATGGCACAGTTAATTTTGAAAGAAAAATATTTATTATTCTATTTTTATAAAAATGTCATGTTGCATATAGCGTTGTCGTAACACGGGAATTACATTTAATTCAACCAAACAATTGAAAACTATGACATATCAATGTCATTTCGAACATCAATCGTCCGAGAAAGTATTTACGTTTAGTAGCAAATGTACACACTCGTATTAAACACTAATCAATATGTAAACAGGCCCTAAGGCCAGTGTATACGCTCGTGAGGGCCTTATAAGGTAAAAATAAATTATTGATTATCTCCGAAATGGAGTTAATTAGATTACTCTCTTTGAGAAAGTTGCTTAATTTAAGCTCAAGAATGCACACTTGAAATTAACGGAAAAAAAACACGGTGTATAACCTTTTTTTCTTCCTATCATCTAATCTTAATTAAAGAGCATTAAAAATTAGCCTTCGTGCATTCATTACAATAATGTTTAAGACGACGCAATATAAGTAAATAGGCATGGCGTTCAAAGGGTTAAGTACCTGGGCGACCGAGCTTTGCTCGGTTATAACTATTTATTGTAATATGGTGGTGTATAGGTGATAATCTTAACTATTTTTTTTTACTAAATTAAACTTGTCTAAAACAATAAAAATTTAAAAATTATATATAAACTTGAACGTATAAAAAAAAAAACAAAAGTTAGTCACCGGGCGATATTCGAACCCGTAACACTCGTTTAGCAGTCCGCGTCTTAACCCGCTGGACCAGACGGACAGTGGCCGGCAACACGAAATTAGCGACCATATTCTGCGACGAAAGAAAAACGCATGAAAACTCGAAAACACGCGTTTTCCCAAACATAAGACTAATCTAGATAGAATGTATACCCCCAAAAACCCCCATATACCAAATTTCAGCGAAATCGTTAGAGCCGTTTCCGAGATCACAGAAATATATATACATATATATATGTACAAGAATTGCTCGTTTAAATGTATAAGATTTACTTTTTTCTTTACCAGGAACAACTGGCTGAGGTGATAGAGAACAAAAACGAAGCAGATACATTATACTCGGTGTTACACGTTAAGGCCACGCCTTCCGACGCCGGCAAAGACGAAAAACAGACCGGCAAGAAGAAATTCACAGGGAAACTGTTCAGGAGTAAAACCAAAAAAAACGTAGTGTCATTGATTCTTAATTTATTTTTGAGCTATACAATAATTTATAAGGAATAAATCAAATTATACATACATTGTGTTTTATTAAAATGCATTGGGGTTACTTCGACAACAGAGTACTTAATATTTTTATGAGTAAGGTTGTTTCAATTTGAACTTTAATAGCTATCAATAGAGTTGAATATTATAACTGTGATATATGGCTGGCTATTAAGGCATCTGTCTTACTGTGGTACAGTCAGCATCAATAGTAGCTGATGAAACAACGCGCCAAAAGTATCTGATAATCCGGATAACTTTTCCAAATAGACTAATCTTTAAAAATCACGGTCAAAAGTATATCTTTTACAATCTCATTTGTTCTACAAAGAGAACCATCACTTTTTGTTAAGCTGTTACAGAATGGTAGATACTTTTGAAGCGTTGTTTGATACGCTACTTTTGATGCTGACTGTACCAGTACAAAGTCCTTCTAGTTAAGTGAATATTAGTGATTTTCAAAATGACCCCGCTTTCGAAGTTACCCTAAAGCACCTTATACATTTTAAAGCTCAGTCCAATATTATACCATCCGGAGACCCAAAAGCGTTTTGGTTTTTGAATTTGGAACCCTTAGTTACACATCAAAAGTTAAAAATAGATTGTTAATCACATATGTACAGTCGCCATCAGATATATCAGAGCGGCCGAGGTGCTCAAAAATATCTGAACGCGCACTCTAACGCCTTGACAATAGAGGCGTGTTCAGATATTTGTGAACGCCTTGACCGCTCCGATGTATCTGATCGCGACTTTACAAGAATTTGTACGCAGGGTCTTAGGAGTATAGACAGGTCATAGGTTCAGTAGGAACGAAGGCAGTGCACTTCTTAATTTCAGAATTAAAAACGCCAAGTACCTAAAAAACAAAGGTACCCTTGAAACTTTGGTGTTGTAGGCTACGGTGACTGCTTACCATCAGGCGGGCCGTATGCTTGTTTGCCGCTGTCGTGGTATAAAAAAAACTGACTAATAGGAAATATAACGCAAAACTCGGAAGGGGGCACCACTAGCACACTATTTTACAAGTCTAGGGTAGACCGAGGGGAATCGGACCACAGGGCCAATCGGATCGGACTAACGAAAAGTAAACGAAACTAATGTTATTTAAAATATTTCTTATTGCTGGCGTCACAGGCTTGCCGCCATTAGTTTATTACGTAAGGCGATTTAGGGGGGTCGAATACGTAATAAAAGCGCTGGTAGCCTAGCGGTAAGAGCGTGTGACTTGCAATCCAGAGGTCGCGGGTTCAAACCCGGCTCGTACCAATAAGTTTTTCGGAACTTTGTACGAAATATCATTTCATATTTACCAGTCGCTTTTCGGTGAAGGAAAACATATCGTGAGGAAACCGGACTAATTCCAACAAGGCCTAGTTTGGACCCTCTGTTTTGGAAGGTCAGATGGCAGTCGCTTTCGTTAAAACTAGTGCCTACGCCAAATCTTGGGATTCGTTGTCAAGCGGACCCCAGGCTGCCATGAGCCGTGGCAAAATGCTAGGACAACGTGAGGAAGAAGATCCTTACTTAATAAACATTAAACAGAGGGGAGGGGGTCGGCCTATTTTTATTTTTTCTTACATACTCGTAGGGGTGGGAGGAAGTCAAAATCTGGCAGAAATCATCTTACGTAATAAATGAATAGTGCCCTTGGAGTAGACACGTTTGATGAAATCTACGCTCATGTCAATGCAATATTTCAAATATTAACGGTTTTTGTCTTGATCCAATTCGCCTCGGTCTATTATACCAGTTATCACAAGCGGTTATTAAAGAAATTACGCGGAAATATTTGTATAAATAGCAGATGTTAGATTGGTGTTGAGTCTAAGGACCTGTTTCACAATGTCCAAGTCAATGGCTTGTGCACAAATCACGCGAGGTTTTTTCGGGTACTTTTTTGATACCCCCCCCCCCCCTGGTGATATGAGGTTCTTGGCTAAACCCCCCCCCCCCCTCCCGCTATTTTAGTTTTTCATTCGACCTAATTTTAAGATAAATAGTATTGTATACGCTATTTTGAAGTGCCAATTGAAGATTTATGTTTAACAAAACCGAGAAAAAGTATGTGGTTGATATTTTTTCTTAGTTTCGTTCACTATGAAAAAATACACGTGAGGTCTCTTTATACCTATATATATTTTATATGAACAGAGAACTGACACAGCGGGTTGCTGGCTGTCAATGTGGGCTGTCAATGTGTTAACTACGAAATAAATTATTTTAGAAAACTAATGAAACAAGGGAATATTACTGCAATATTCTGCCGCCAGAGTGTAGCACTAGCACAAACTGTAAACAATATAGTAACTTATATACACCGCGAGCCCATATAACCCGACAGATTTTAACCACGCATTCCTGAGGTTATAAGCAGCAAAAAACATTATATGACTTTTGGTCGAATTCGGCAAAAAAAAAAAATTGTGTGTGTCTATGTGAGTGTTTTCTGCACACGACTCGGTTAGTTATTTTTCATCACACTTGCTCGAAAATTATCTTATTTCATACAGGTGTACTGAAGGACAAAGGGCTATTTTGTTCCGCGGGAGTTATGGATTGTGAAAAAAAAGCGTTAACTCCCTAGGGAGCTTTTCTTTAAAATTATGTCACTTATACATACAAACCAAGTAGCATAAATGAGTTTTATTTTTAAAATACTGACATTTTTAATTTAATATTTTTGTTTATGTTTAAAATTACTTAATTTGATTTAAAATATTTTTACATAATTCTCAATCGTGGCTGAATGCCGAATAGGTCCGTGCCATCGATGCTTAACCTGTCAAAAAATTACAAAATGGCGGACGAATGTTTGATATGTCACCGTGTTTAAGAATTATATCGCTTAAAATTTAGTTTTTTCTTCGCAAGTGTGATGAAAAACATTGTGTGTAACTCCGGGGTAAGAATATTGCAAACTCGGGTCTTTAATTCCCTCCGGCCTGCGGCTGTCGGGAATTACCACCCTCTTATCCAAAATTTCACTTCGTTGCACAATGTACTATTTACATCTTGGCGATAAAACGCACCACACAGTCAATATCTCTAAAACAAGACCGATTTCAGAAAACTGTACGACATTCTAGTCTCTAAATGCGGTCAAGAATACACATTTAAAATCGGTCAGGTTATATGGACCCACGGTGTATACTATTCTAAACAATGTTTTGACAAGTTTTCACAGATTATTTGTCACGAATAAATATGACATTGGTGCATCAAGGCGGTGTGTGTACTAGTGGTGCCCCCTACGCAGATTTTACGTAATGTTCCCTATAGGTATGGTATTTGTATTAGCTTTACCTTTTCATTGGACTGGGGCAAATCAGAACTATCGAAACGGCTGCAAACCTGCTGTTTAAAGTGTTTAAGTTTATTGGATTAACAATATTAAATAATTACAAATATTTGAAAATAGGACTAAACTACAGAAAAGTGTCTAAACCTAAGGTTAAAGTAGGCTTAGCAAAAGTGCGCCGCGACAGTACCTCGTGCGAGACTTACGGCCACCCCACACTAGGGTCTTTTGAGCGTCGGCGTCTAGTCAGCGCTATGGAAAATGGCGTCACTGCGCAGTTGCGCCAACGTTGTATCGAGCAGCAGCTATAGGTATCTCTAATGAATACAATTGCGTGAGATACTGTCGAGGCGCACTTGTGCTAAGCCTACTGGATATACATACATACACGATGTATTACGGGGAACCCGAAAGATTTAGGTCAATTTCGCCAAAAAAATTTTTTTTTCGTTTATTTGTAAATTCAAATGTTATTATACAAGGTGCCCATTGAGCCATTGAGCCCAATGTGAGCATTGCGAGAGATTTTAACGGTGCATTCCTGATGGCAACAGAAGCAAAAATGTTATATGAGTTTTTGTGAAATTCGATAAAAAAAAATACAAAAAACGTAATTTTTATGGATAAATGCATAACCTAAGATTAACCAAAAAGAGTTTTTTTATTTGGGGGTAGCCTCTCGAATACATTTTTTTAATTTTTCGATGTCAATCAATAGGTATGTACTAGACCTCAAAGTGGCAATACCGCAGTCAAAAATGTGTTTTGTACCGACTTATGGCGAAAGAATGATTTCAAAAACATTTAATTATATCTGAAATTAATTAAAATCTTGAAAATTTGATGTGACATTTTAATTTCCAAATATTACCAGGAATGCACCGTTAAAATCTCTCGCAATGCTCACGGGCACCTTGTATAAACCTGTCACTTAAAATGAATTTTCACTTTTTTTTCGTAAAACCTTAGTTTTTGGTAAAGTGTTATTACTTATTTGTCACTTTTTACATCTATCAATAAGGATATTTTAGAGTATTTAGACTACGTCCCATAGTAGCAACATCGCCATCGAAAAGGCGTTTAGCGCTAAGTAACAATAAAAATGTTTTCTTTTTCAATTGGCATTAACTGAAACTAGGCGAATTCTAGAAACGTTTATAGGACATTTGAGTCTTTAAATATGATCAGGAATACACACACGGAATACACAATCAAAATCGTTTGTGTTCCTAGTGAAACACCGTATATATATTTTGATGATTACAAATGAAATTCTTTGCAAAAACAATACAACCTGGAATATTAAGCAGATATATCTCCCCTCATTTTATACATTAAAGTCTTGATGAGAATGATTAATTCGGTCATTTACATTGAAATACTTAAGAACTAGTTTGTGTGACCAGCGCACTATTCTGAGGGTTGCTCTCCTTTTGCTGGATTGGACATAAAATAAGAATCCTAATCATAATGGTGATTTTTTCTAATAGGCGGGTCCACACAATGCGTAAGTATAACAAAATAACCAAGCGCACCATACGTCTACACTGGCGCGCGGCAAACGTCTGAGGCGCCTTTGAGCATGCCGAAAAACCTACACCGAGCGGCTCGGCCAAGGTCGCGCTTGGGCGAAGTAAATGTGCGGGCCGCCTCGGCTGCGGCACGTCTACACTGGCGCGTATGCTCGCTCTGTGTGGACCCGCCTAATCAAACATAAAAGTACGACAATGATTTAAATCCGCAAAACACCCCGCTGTTGTTGCGGACTATTGTTGGAAACTGGTATATACAATTAGAAATACATACTTAATTAAATATATTGGTTTATGATTACTAGTCTCTACATCATAGTATTTATCTTTTTGCTTTTAAACCACCACGGTAGGCAGAATATAAATACCTGGGTGAATCAACTTTTTTGTTTTGTTATCGTGTCCCGTTGTCCAAGGGACAACAGTGGCACAGTTTGTTTGAAGAGACGTTGTATGCCGTTCTATTAACATGCTTAGTAGGGGGCCCATTATGGACATTGGTTATAACGACCACAAAAACGCAAGTTTAATACATTTAAGTACCATAAAATCAGTATTTCAATGAACTTTTGTCCCCTGGACAAGTAATCGTAACCATGGCAACGAGTGACGCTAAAAAGTTGATTCTCCCACCTAAACTTGGTAGAACAAAGTCATAAAGTGGAGACTGCCTTCCGATACCATTTTTTTCGGGGAAGTCCCGGAAACGTACGTACTAAGTAAACAACATTGTTATAAATACGGTAAAAAGCAATGCATTCCTCGTTTTGTTCAATACAATAAATAGGCGTAAAATGAAACAACCATTTTTTTCTAACTTTTATATATACTGATCGAAATAAAATAGGGGCCACTAAGCGTTTTGAACGTTAAGTGAAAAGCAGAACATGAAAACAGGGTGTTTGGTGTCTCGTTTAAAAAAAAAAAAATTATTTTACACCTCTTAAGTATTGAATTCATTGTATTGGACTCATTGAATTCATTGTATTATTCCGATCACTGTTCAAAGAAATAAGAACTTACCAATAGATGTAAAGCTGGATTCATTTATATAGAACCACTGCTGGTACTGTACTGTACCAGGATACATACAATAGGGTTGTTAGCATTTTTTGAAACGCTTGTAATACGTTCTATATTAACCAAACGTTGCCCTAAATTTAACTTTTACCCTAAAACGGCTTTAAATATGTTAAAGTAACAAAATATATTTTGACCCATGCTTTCGCGCCCAAAACGCTCTTTGATAATTGTATGACGTCACAGTTTACGGGATGACACAGAACTATGTACACACCAAAGAGTAAAGTAAGTATATAGGTACATACAGACGTAACACCAAGGCCCCCAGTTGTCTGTTCTCAGTACAAAATTTGATACACAAGCCATAGCCATTTAGGTGGTGGGCGTGTATGCGTGCGTGTGGGTTTTCCGAACCCGAAAATCGTATATTGTGGGTATCTTTTCTTTTACTCTTACTAAGACGTAATTAGAATGACAGAAAAAAAATGCCCGCAATGACGAACTTCGATTTTCGCGGTTATAGCCCAGTGTCAAACCGTGAATTGTGACGTCATCAGAATCTTCAATGTCGTATCGACTTGGGTCATGTGACGTGTGTTAAAAGATATTTTAAATTCAAATTTACAAAAATATGCTAATTTAGGGTCCACTAAAGGTAGTTTAACATGTTATTATAAACCATAAGAATTATTGGGATACTTTTCTGCCCTAAGATTTGTAGATGGAAACAACCCTATTAAGACTCCGAATTCTTGTCGCAATGACGTCACAATAGGGTAGTTTGGGGAGTAAATGGAGCGGTGTTAATTAATACGGCTGTGTTCATTAAAATTAAATAATCAGGCATTAACAATATAAATGGTAATTTATAATGGTAATTTATTTATTTTTAATTATTTATAAGTCAATTAAGAAAAGGGATTATTGTTAAGAGAATTCTTGTATGCCCAGAATTACTGAATCTCAAGTAGTTTAAGCAGAGCAGTCTTAGCAGAACTCACAGTTTATGCCGGTCACTCACTCTGTAATATATGCCGGTCACTCACTCTGTAATATATGCCGGTCACTCACTCTGTAATATATGCCGGTCACTCACGGTACTGTTGTTGCTAATAGTCCGTCAACAGCACGTATATCGTACTTAAGTATCTACCCACGTCTCCATATAGCTCTAGGTATAGAAAAGTGGAAATTTATGCTAGGATGCCGACTGTACTACAAGATTGTATTACAAGTACAGTACTATTAATACATTATTTTTTTTTCAAAAAAGTATGGTACATTTCAATCATATTTGGTTTGCCGAACGTTACTTTTAAGAGTTCACAGCAAGCTCGGTTCTCCAAATAAACGTAGTTACGTTCTCATTTTAAATCGGCTAGCTAGATTGCTCTGAAACTATGTACTTACAATAGGATAAGGTATATCTATGCCTGTAATTAGTTTATATAGCTTTAGATACCATAGTTGAAAAAAAAATAAAACCGACTTTAAATATTACCAATAGCGCCATACATGTACCTATAACATTTGAAGAGTTCCTCGATTTCTCCAAGATCCCATCATCAGACCCGACTTGGTGCCAACGGGACCATCTCGGGGTTATACCCGTTCGATTAAAAAAAATATTGAAACCGGTTCACGATTCTCGGAGATATCGAGTAACATACATACAAAAAAAAAACAGTCGAATTGAGAACCTCCTCCTTTTTGAAGTTGGTTAAAAAATACAGCGAATCTACATTTTTCATACAAAACTTGTTTTTGCTCTATTGCGTTGTTTTATAAGTTGGAGCTATATAAACTAATTATAGGCATAATGATTTCCACTTAGTGCCGCTAATAATTATACAATTTATTTGTGTACCTAATAAATATGTTGTAGCTGAATAATTTTTGTTTGAATGATAAACAAAAAAAAAGGAAAGGAGGAAGGTTGTCTGGAAGAGATCGCTTTTTAGCGATAAGACCGCCTGTTGTTTACCTCTTCTTTATGTGTTGTATTATTTGTACTGTTTCTGTATTGAGGTGTGCAATAAAGAGTATTTGTATTGGTATTGTAAATGTATTTTCAGTTTTTAGGTAATCATTTTTATTTGTAATGTGTCATATAGGTCCTCACCTCACCTCATGCCGTTGTATGTGCAAAGTTTTTTATTATACTACGTCGGTGGCAAACAAGCATACGGCCCGCCTGATGGTAAGCAGTCTCCGTAGCCTATGTACGCCTGCAACTCTAGAGGAGTTACATGCGCGTTGCCGACCCTAACAACCTCCCTCCCCTCGTCGAGCTCTGGCAACCTTACTTACCTTAAATTGTAGTATGTATCATATTATTGTACAATAAGTTCGTAGATTTAATACTTAACTGTAGTTTGTTCTGTACATAGTGTAGTGTTCATATTGTTTAATAGTTGTATGTAGTCTATTAGTTAGTGGTAATTTGTATTTCTTTGCAGATTTATCGGATACTCCACGAACACTGTCTATGACCGTAATATGATAAGATTCATATACTAGCCGTGTCTTATCCAACCTGGACATTGGCAGAATCATCAACACCTTGATGGAGCCATCACACGAAAAATTTATTGACTTACCTTAGTTTCATTTAAATCCAACAACGTAGTTTTAAAATGAGAACAAAACTCCGTTTGTATGGCATGGTGAAATTCGGCCGAGCTCGCTGCGGACTTTTAACGGCAAAATGAAAATGTAAAGCATCTCTTAAAAATCAGGACTTAATACTATTAAGTATATCATAGTAAATAGTGATATGGAACATATATACACGGCCTACTTTAATCGCCAGAGTTTCCGCAAGAGATCCTTGTACCAGCATATGAGCGCCAGGCAGAACAGTGCGCCGGCCACGAGCAAGTATGTCGGTCACTCACGGTGCTGCCGCTCCTTGTCGGTCAGAGGCACGTAGATGACGTCATCAGCTTTTTGACCGTGTGTGACCCGTCCGCTGCCTTGTCGACCTACGTTATAAATAGTGGTTGTAGAAAAAAAAAAATACTTTAATGCAACTGGGTTAGTCTTAGTCATAACTATTTCAAATCGTGTAAAGCTAGGTGTTACACCGTGTCCAATAAGTTCGAATACAGTTATGATCCTTAATAAAATAAATTTACGCGTAGTTTATGTTATGAAAATTATATTAAATGAAAGCCACATTTATATACAATATTTACAACAAATGTTTTGGAATAACTCCACCTTTAACTTTTTTACAAGTTTCAAACGTTCTCAAAGAGTCACAAGCGGCACGCACCGCATCCATCGGCATATCGTCCCATATTTGCATGATAACCTTTTTAAAATGGCTCAGGTTTGCGACTTTATAATTAGTTTCGAGAGCATGTATGACCATACGAAATAATCTAGTACGTTTAAATCTGGAGAACTTGGTGGCCATTCAGTTTTCGGCAAAAAATCGGTCAAATTAGCCTTGCACCAAGCTTGAACAGCGTTTGCCGTATGCGACGGAGCTCCGTCTTGTTGGAAAACATAATAATCGTCTGCAAACATATTTTTTAAATTTGGGGGCAACATTTTTCTCCAAAACCTCCGATTTATAGTATGCCGCATTGATTTTGACGCCTTTATCAATAAAAACTAGAGGCAGTTTGCCCCTCTTACAAAGAGCACCCCAAACCATCACTGATGGTGAGCTCTGGAACCTAGGCACATTCTTTTCATACTCTGGAATGTCTTCTATCCGTGCTGCCACAACCGGTCGTCTGGGCGTTATGAGGCTGCTCTAACACAAGAGTTTCTCGTCTGAGAAAACAAATTCGTCACCTGCGTGCCAAGAAAGTATGGTGCTACATCTTTCTACTCTCTTTTTCTTGGTTGCATCTGAAATGCCATGTACTTTTCGTTTTTTTATAAGCATGACATCCAAGATCTTTTTCAATATATTATGTACAGATCCCCTGGATATTTCAGATCAGCAGCTAATTTTCTAATAGATCGGTGTTTTTTCCGCCGAATTCGCTCTCTTATAGCCTTTACCACTTTTTCAGTTCTAGGTGAGCGGGGCCGACCGGATCTTTCCTGTCCTCTGTAGAAGAGATCTCTTTATACCTTTTTATAGTAGTATAAACCAGATTCCGTTTAATTCCATGCGGTTGTAACGCCTTGAATATAGCACATGGCCTGTCGCCTTTAAGGAATTTTCTAATAATTCTTCACGAAACGTACTTCATCGTGTATTCAAGCCAAACTAAAAATACGTGACTCATGAAATTATATACTATGTTTATGTCAATATACTTTTTAAATTAAAATAAGAATTTTATATCCAGCGATCCGTATGTCTATACAGCAAGTGCTAAAAGTTTGTATTCGAAACTTATTGGACACGGTGTGAGACAAAGCCAGTGCTGGCTTGTTATTGGCTTCGTATAAACAGTTTTCCAAGACAAGTCAGCGATGGCTGCTAGCACTAGCGGGAATAGAGCGCTTGTATATACACGCTTGGATAGACACTCTTGGATAGACACGCTTGGATAGACGCTTGGATAGACACTCTTGGATAGGCGGGAATAGGCCCGCCACGCCAGTGCGGCTTGTCTGATGACTGGCGCTAGCGTTACTGGCCTCGTCTAAACCTAGCTTAAGTAATTCTCGACATATTTAGCAATGTGACAGACAGGTAGATCGACAAAGTCGCACCATAGAGCGTTTTCACATTGCCCGATCCGATATCGGATGTCGGATGGAAGGTAAAACGTACGACATGTGTTTTTCTGTATTGTTTATGTATTAATAAATTATGGTTACTAAAAGACGATACACAACGCAAAAAAGGCGAACTTGATGCTATATGACACGCTCCAGGAGCTGTTTTTTTTTTATATTAGCGCGTTGTCGATATCCGATATCGAAAACGCGCTCGACTTCTGTCGAAGCTCCCGTCAGCTGTCGAACCGATAATATTTGTTGTTGCGTATGTGCAGTTTGTTGTAGTGTGTTTGACTACGAGGATATAGGATCCTACATCCCATATATTGGATCGGATAATGTAAAAAAAAGTGTCTAAGGTTCGCCAGTTTAGCTTTTTGGCACGGAACCCTAAAAACATCCAAAACCACTATTTTAAATGTCCAAACACACAAACTATTTCCCTTTCTTACCTGTGTCAAATGTTGCTCTCCGCCCTCCGGCCCAACCGGAACTATGAGTCTGCCTCCGGCTTCAACTGTTCTATTAACTGGAAATAATGTAATCAACAATCATATCTGATTATGTATATACTTTTTATTTTAATATAATTACACTAATAGAAAAAAAAAAAAAAAACAAATTCACAACTATTGGCCAAACAGAGACATTCTAAGCCTATACAAGCAGATTAAGTGTAAGGCCCGAGTGGACGCTCGAAGCGGAGCGTTTAGCGGGGCGCGTGCAGCGTGGCGTCGGGCTCACAAGTGAAAGTGATGCGAGCAGCGTGCAGTGCGGCCGCTCCTATACGTTTGCATTTGTTTAATATGCACGCCGCACGCCCCGCGCCGCTGCACGCCCAACTCGAGCGTCCACTCAGGCCTTACACTTAGAGGCCAAAAAAAAATACTTCATAAATATAGAAAGGTAAGGTTTTGAACCCACATAACACTGCTTGGCTTCTCTGAGCTTGCTATTTGAGTTGTTAAAGTTTAAAATTACGCTCTAATACATTAAGTTACTTACATTAAATTACGCGCAAAACAAAGAACAAAAAAAAAATATAGTTACAGCTTCTGGAAGTGTAGGTGCGGCTGCTCCAACATGAATAGCATTGTATGGGGCTTCAGCTTCGTAACCGACTCGCCCGTCCCCGCTACAAAATAAAACAAGTTTGGTTAGACAACTGTCAGTCACCTCAAGTGTAATGGCTAAAATGTAAATAGAATAGAAGAAACTTAAAAAAAAAACTACCTAAATGTAATACGTGAGATTTAATTAGTGTAATTGAAAACATCTCCAATCAGCTTGGACCAAGGTACCTGGGTCAAGGTACCTTCTAAAGATCGTGCGCTGATCCGTGGAAATCCTTCAGAAAGAGTGCAACTACACACTCTATTGGCAAATTAATCTTACTTAAATCAGCAAGGAGAAAAAGCAAGAAAAATAAAATATTACCTGACACCATATCAGAGAAGTAAACCTAACTAAAAGTTGCAAATGTATCAGTCAATATGGATGGCACTATTTATTTTGTTGACATTTTAAATTAAAGTAGTGTTTTCGATAAGGCTAAAAATGCAAGTAAACTTTTTTTTTTATACTACGTCGGTGGCAAACAAGCATACGGCCCGCCTGATGGTAAGCAGTTTCCATAGCCTATACGCTTCAACTCCAGAGTTACATGCGCGTTGCCGACCCTAAACCCCCTCCTCCTCGTTGAGCTCTGGCAACCTTACTCACCGGCAGGAACACAACACAATGAGTAGGGTCTAGTGTTATTTGGCTGCTGTTTTCTGTAAGGAAGAGGTACTTCCGCAGTGGGCTCTGCTCTAGATCTGGAATGACATCCGCTGTGCTGTGCCCTACCACACAAAGCGAGATGACATTTACAATGCCCATACCTCTCTTT